>NC_065508.1:2132586-2183048 GCF_006386435.1 Epinephelus moara | reverse complement strand
TGTTTAATGTGTGATTATTGTGTGTTTTGAATCAACTAAACTTTACAGCACTTAACAGAAACTTTGCCATCGACTAGTGTTTTGGAGGTGTAACTGCAGAGTGACACAGACACACCGCACAAGTATAAATGCTCACAATAGTGTAGGCTACAGTGTAGGCTCTGCCGCACAAGTTTAAATCCCCCTTAAGGCAGACGAGCAGAGCTTTAGCTGATGAACATCACGTTTCTTAAGTAGCATTGAGCTAAAATTAATACTGAATTAAATGATCGCCAAAGGTGTTAGTGTCTGTTTTTTGAGTTTGTAAGAAATGACAAATCAACTTTAGGAAGGAGTAGATGTTTACCGTTAGCTAGCTCGAGCAAGATTTAACAGTATGCTAACGTAGCAAGGCAAGCTTTTGTACCTTATACTTTTTTAGAAAGGATTTTATTTAGCCTTGTATGTTTATAAGCAGGGCTCTATTTCATGTTCAAGATTAAATGTTTTAAATTTTTAAGATTCTACAGATTTATCAATTATGTATGTGCTTATATGACAATGTAAGGGGGGGCCGAACATGATAAGCTCTGCTTCCTTCAGCCCCTTCTCGAATTTGCACGTTATCACAGTGTGCCATTTTTTTTTTTTATCACATTTACTGCCTGTTTTTATGCTTGTGCTTGTTTGAGACAAAAAAAATCAAATCAAATCAAAGCTAATTGCTAACGTGCTTGGTGAAAAGTTGAACAATCAACGCTTTGAGACGGCTGTCAGAGATGACAGAGGTATGATCACATTAAACTGTCTGAGGTGTAACAGGTGATGTGTTCCACAAGTTTTGTTTCCAAATGACGTTAGGAAATATTAGCATATTAGGTACCAATGCCATCGAAAAATGCAGGTTATGCAACAAGTAGTTCTGACCAAGCGATCTGATTGGTCAACAAGACATTTAGAATGTGCTCGATTCAGCAAAACAGCACACCTGGATCACCAGAGCAGATAGGCTACAATGCAGCAGCATGAACATGTAAACATGTAGACAGTAGTCTGGGGCCGTTAGTGGCCATTTTGGTAAGGAAACGGAACCAGGGCGAGTGAGACAGGATCCGGAATTCGATGGATGTGCCTTTCCGTAAAAATAAAAGCACCAAGCTAATAAAAATGCGGTGAAACTTTTAATTTAAAGAATATAATTTACAAGAAAAGCCCCAAGCCATTAAGTTAATCGATTTTCTTACACCCCTCATCACCCCAAATCGATGGTGCGCCAGAATTTAAAGTTTTACTATGGTGAACACTTTTAGTTTGGTGAATTTGGTGAATACCACATCCGCTCCCTAGACCGGAACCAGAATCCAGACAAAATTCAGAGTGAATAGTCACCAGGCTCTTCGCTTGAAGAGCCTGGTGACGCGAGGCTATGTAGACAGTGATATTAAATATGCTCCGCCCACAGTCTCTCATCCACTGACACTAACGTTATGTCTTACACAAGGACAACACACTAGTTCAACTGATAGTGAATTGTTACTAATAAGCTCAAATGACAGCTGTCTGTATGTAGACTAACTTAGTGTGACACTTATCTTAAAATACTTTTAAACTGAGCTGCTGGCTGAGACAAACGGCCCCAACTCTCTACACCACCATGTAACCAGCCAATAAGCTGGCGGGGCCAAATACAGGGCACACGCCGAATCATCTACGTCATGAGCCTGATTTGAATACATTTTCCGGAACTTTGAGGTGCGGTGGAAACACAAACCACACAGATTCCCAGGAATTCTTTTACCCAGGTAAATAAATTCCTGGGAATAAAAGTTCCTGGAAATGTTGGTGGAAATAAGGGCTATTGATGGTTTTGTTTATTTGGATCCATATGGCTGACTCAGTTTGATAAACAGTTGGAAGAAGATGAGGCTGCGGCTGTTGCTTTGGTTCATATTGGACACACACATGCTCCATATGTGTTCATGTATATGGGTTAAGATTTATTAAAAAACTCTTCACAATCCTGTAAATATTATGTAGTCTAATATATAAACATAACCACACCAGAAGTCAACATTCATTAAACTAATATATCTGAAACATTTTTTGTTCTTTATTTCAAATGACCTGAAAGACTGATGAGCAAAACGACACCTAAAAATAGTTTTTTAGGATATCTTAAAAACAAATGATCTGACAAATGATCACGATGTTTCTGCAGCTGTTATATAAATATTTATAGAATAATTAACCTCAGTAGAACAATTTCAGAACTTTACCTTAACCACTGCATTTGCAAAAGTTCTCCAACATACTTATAAAGGCACGACAGAGTGTGCTTTAACGTCATTTCAGTGATGCGTACAAACCTCAGCCCTGTCCACATCACTGTTGTGCTACAAATGACATCAAAACACAGCTTCTGGTGTAATATTGCTTAGTTATGGTTCAGTGCAGGAAGTCATGCCCATAATTCACGAAGGTATCGTGGGGGCTAGGAATTAGGTGGAAAGACCAACATGCTTAGCTGGTCAGATATATTCTCGGCAGTTAACTGATCAACGGCTGACCGTTGACATCTCTACAATATTTTGGTTTATGATTAAATACCTGCAAAACTAATGACATTCACATCAGCCTCAGCTGGACTCTGTATAGACACTTTTAGGGCTGACTGTCACGATGACATCATGTCATCAGCTGGAGGTGCAGCTGCCTCTCCCCCACAGGGCTGTAGGCTCCATAGGAGTGTTAAAATGTGTTTGTCTTGTTGTATTATTGGGAGCCAGAATAGAAGGAGTCATGGCTCAAAACCAGCCGCCACTGCCCGTCAACAAAAACAAAGACAACTATGGTTAAATGTGATAAGACCAAAGGACTGGACGGAGGCCATCATCAAAAATGCTCACATGTGCAGCGCACACTTCATATCAGGTTAGGGAAAAAGTATTTCCTGTTGTAGGGATGAATAAGGTTATGTGTATTAAGGGTTATCATGTCCACCTCATCAGAAACTGGGGAGGGATTAAGAGGAATATTGGCTTTCTCTGGAACGCTAACTTTTTAGCACATTAGCTAACGTTAGCTTCCATAGCAAAACAAAACAGAGGAAACTGTTAAAGTGTCCGACCGAGCGGCAGACAGTGCTCTGAATGTACAAACTGTCCAGTTTGTGCCAGAGTGTGAATAAATTTTTCCGAATGCAGGACTCATATCATCTTCCTCCACTGTCTAAAACAAGTCAACAGAACTTGTTAGCTAGCGCTAGCTAATGTCTGTGGAGAATTTATTTGCCTCCAGCTAAGCCCCACTCACCAAAATGTCATACTGTTTACTAACAGTTAAAGGGTCTATTTGCTGCTAATTAGCTAATGTTAGCATGCCAACACGCTAAACTAAGAGAGTGAGCGTCAGCTTGTTAGCATACATTCGTTATTGTGAGCAAGTCATCATACAGTTTATTAGACAGTGAAGACAGCACAGGTCCAATGAGATGATTCTTTATTTTTCAAACACCAATTTGAATTTTATTACTTCTTATTAAGACAACAGCCACCAGCAGGGCTTGAAATTAACGCACAGTAACCATGGTGAATGTGGGTACAAACTTCTTGTTCTTGTTCTTCTTCTTGTTCGTGTTAGTGAGATTGTAAATATCACAGAACCCTACTGAATTGGACTTAAGCCACAATCCTCTGAATTCTTTTAAATTTTACCTGTGATTTTTGGTTTATTTAAAATTTTGACTGCAGAGAATTCAGAGTGGCTGGTCATTTTAGAAATCAGTAGCCATTTTTGATCCATAAAGTTGATTTCAAGCCCATCCATTAGAGTGAAAGAAAAAAAAAAGAGTAATAACTTAAGTCCTTCAGCAGGCTACATCACAGCACATAACTCAGGATACCTATATAATAAACTATTTATATATATATATATATATATATTTATAAACACATAACACTTCCACCAACAATAATTATAATAGTTATTACNTATATATATATATATATATATATTTATAAACACATAACACTTCCACCAACAATAATTATAATAGTTATTACTACAACAATAGTAATGAGTGTAATTATAATGATAATATATATTTAATTGTCTTTAATCACATATCTTTGATTCTGATTTGTTGCTGATGGTTCGGCTGCTTCTCCATGTTTTAGAAAGAAATAAAGAACAGATCATTGACACCATGTCCCAGTTTGATATGATGTAGTCATGTTTGAGTATTAATTCTGCAGTTACTGAGCGATAAACATGACAGACTGCCAATTTTAAATTTAAAAGCCAAAGCGAGTTAATAATATAATCATAAGTAAGTGACCCCAGAATGCAGCCCCATGGGACTCCATGTTTACCGCTGTGGTTTGTTTTTGTATTTTTATTACTTTTTAATGCTACTACCAAAATTTACTCCAGTGTATTTAGTCATTACTGTTTTTGTAGTGAATGATCTGGAGCACCACAATTATTTTAATTTTGTTTTAGTGTTGCCTAGTGACAGAACAGTGTCCAACAGCACTACACCCCAAAATTTGATAATTTTAGTCCCCAATAAAGTTCTTTTAAACTACACTTTATTTAGTCAGTTTTTTTAACTAATTTGAACTGTTATCAGTTCAAATTAGTTGGTGTGTAATGTTGGGACACGATGATAGAGAGATTCATACAATTAGGCCAAACCCTTCTTCCCATTTAAGCGACAGGACTGGTTCTGTAAAAGACACACAGACAGACGAGATTAGATTACAAACAGTATTAAGTCTAAAACTTATTCCAACAGTACATGAGTGTCACTCAGGAGCCACCTGAGCCACTAAATAAAGAACATAATGTAACTGCAATAAAAGGAGGATGCAATAAAAAGTGATGCACATAAAAATAAGACCAATAAACAGGCAATATATTGACAACAATGCACATGAAGTCAAATGTTAAATTGAAAACCACATTGTTCGTCATAAGTTGCACAGCTATGGGCAGAAAAATCCTCTTAATTAACACATATATTTTAAAAGGCTACGCTGTTTACGTGCACTGTTGTATCAATAGAAAGCAATCACTGCAAAGTCTTGACATCTCGGCACAATTTTTTTCCCATATGAATATGTCTTTCTGACAAATCCTTTTGGTTTGAAAATATACTTTATAAATCTGTAAAATACAAGATGTTACACTTTGTCAGGGATAGAACAATACCTTATTTTTCTAATCTGTCCACCAGCTGTCAATCGTTAGCCCCATATGAGCAGGGGAAATCTCTGCTTGTTGCTAGGCTAATTTATACTATGTAAATTGCCATAGGCTTGTGCTAATTTAACATTAGCATATTTAGTATAAGACAAATGTTTTGTCAGTGAACCTTGTGAGTTGTAATGGAGCCAAATTTTGTAATGTTACCTTTGTTAAATGTTGCTGTTGTCCCTGGCTTCATATGAGTAGAGGAAAAGTGTGCTAGCCGCTTGGCTAATTTATACAATGTAAAATGCCATAGGCCTGTGCTAATAACATTAGCATGTTGTATTTGTGGGAAAGTGTGTTCAGATAAAGACAAGTGTTTGTCTGTGAATGCTGCGAGTTATAGTGAAGTTGATTTGTGTACTTGTGTTAGAAATTGTTGCTATAAAGCCATGTTTAATGTGTGTTTTGAATCATGCTTATCCATGCTTTTGTTTCTAGCCGTTTGGATTACTGCAGCGCACTGTATGTGGGGCTAAACCAGGCCTCCCTAGCGCGTTTGCAGCTTGTTCAAAATGCGGCAGCACGCCTCCTAACAGGTACCTACAAGCGTGAGCACATTACACCCATCCTGGCCTCCCTCCATTGGCTTCCGATCAAGTTTAGAATTGATTTTAAGATTTTGTTGTTTGTTTTTAAAGCGCTGAATGGGCGAGCTCCCCAATACATCGTCGACCTCCTAAAAGTGTACACCCCCTCAAGGTCACTGAGGTTGGCCGATCAGCTGCAGCTTGTGGTCCCAAAAAGCCGTTTGAAAATGAGAGGTGACCGCGCCTTCTCGGTAGCTTCCCCTAGGCTATGGAATGACCTGCCTGCCCATGTCAAAATGCCCCCCACTGTAGAATCTTTTAAGTCCCGCCTCAAAACCCACTTGTTTTCCTTGGCTTTTGATTCTGGTTGACGAGTACACCAACCTGTCTTGTGTCATTTTATCCCTTGAGCTTGCTGTACTGTCTGTCTCGCTTCTGTATCTATGACCTGTATATTTCGTATGGGTATTTCTGTATAGTCCTATGTGGATATTCTGTATATTTTTATGTGGATTTCTGTATATTTCTGTATGTGTATTTTTGTGCAGCACTTTGGTAACTTCGTGTTTTTGAAATGTGCTATATAAATAAAGTGGACTGGACTGGACAACTAAACCCCCAGAAAACTTCCTAGAAACCCCGCTGCCGACTAATGTTTTAAAGGCGTAACTGCAGAGTGACACAGACACACCACCGCACAAGTATAAATGCTCACAATGGCATAGGTCATGTGTGTAGGCTACAGTGTAGGGTCTGCCGCACAAGTATAAATCCTGCTTAATGTTACTCAATGCCTGAGTTGACAACATGAATCCATCAGCACACCTTAAATTTCACTGTGACAACTTTGACCATTCCATTAGTTTTTATTGTCTCTCTTGGATGACAGACACTTTTAGTAATGAGTGGATCTTCACACGTTTATATCTATTAATTAAGACCGGGTTATGTGAACTGCATATATTCTAATCCTCACTGGGGGAAAAAAAGAAAGTGTTGCAGAGCATCGTTCCTGTGGGCTACAGCAACACTAAACCCCTGAGCTTGCCTGAGAAGGACTAAATGCACAAAGCTGCTATTTTTAAATATCCCATGGAGAGAGACTCTCACTGCAGGGCTCTTTCGGACCTTTGGGCATAGACTTCACAGGCAGTGGCTTCACCGGCTCTTAAGGAACTTTTGGCTCTTTAGGAACTAGCAGGAGCTAGTAATTTATGGCATCTGAAGGGTTACTGTTGGTTCCAAAGGTACTATACAGAAAGTGTTTGTGGAAACGGAACTATTGAGACACATTAGAAAATGAAAACTATTTTACCCCTTAGACACACTGGTAACCAACAGACAGGTATTTCTTGGTGAGTGGACAGGGGTCTCCCGCCAGTGCATTGGATGCCTTGATATCACATTCGGACTTCTTGTTACAGCTAGAAGAGTGGGATGGAAAGGGAAAAACTTGCGATCAATCTGATACATTTTTCTTGTTATCTTTTTTTACCTGTCTGTCTACACGTGGTCTTACCTTTTGGTCACAACGTTGGTGATATCTTTTCTGCAGGTCAAGCTTTGTAGGTTTCCCTCCAGCTGTTTTGCTGCGCAAACACCTCTACTTTGTCGACCATACGTGGCGGACCGCAGCTGGATTGTTGTCCCCTTAGCTGCAGAGAGACAGAGTGAAGTCATGAGCGACAATGAGACACGTTCATGTACACCATGGCACACAACTGGCAGTGTGTGCAGGAGCTAGTAACTTACGGCATCTTAACTTCCCGCTCCGTCCCTCACAGATCACCAGTGACTTGCAGCAAGATTGTCCTTTGCAGCAACATTTGCTTTTGCAGCAACACTTCCCTTTGCAGTTTTGCTTGCCTTTGCAACAGCGATTACCTTTGCAACAACATTTGCCGATGCCAGAGTGTTTGCCAGGCCGTGTAGGTTTTTTGGGACTGCCGGGACGTTTAGGCCTTTTAGGATTTTTGGGCATTTTAGGACGTTTAGGCCTTTTAGGACGTTTAGGCTTTTTAGGACCTTTAGGCTTTTTAGGACCTTTAGGCTTTTTAGGACCTTTAGGCTTTTTGGGACCTTTAGGCTTTTTGGGACCTTTAGGCTTTTTAGGAACTTTAGGCCCCTTTGGAGGTTTAGGCATAGGCTTAGGCACTATAGGCCCACTAGGCTTTTTAGGTATGCTGGGAAGTTTAGGTGTACTGGGCACTTTGCTGGGAGGTTTAGATTCTGTAGGTACTTGAGGTTTTGAGGGAGTTACAGGTGGTTCAGGTACTACAGGTGGTGAGGGAGGTGGAGGTGGCGCAGGTACTAGAGGTGGTGCGGGTGGTGGAGCTGGCGGAGGTACTACAGGTGGTGCGGGAGGTGGAGGTGGCGGTGGCATCACAGGTGGTGCAGGAGGTGGAGGTGGTGGTGGCACTACAGGTGGTGCAGGAGGTGGAGGTGGTGGTGGCACTACAGGTGGTGCGGGAGGTGGAGGTGGTGCAGGTACTACAGGTGGTGCAGGAGGTGGAGGTGGTGGAGGAACTACAGGTGGTGCAGGAGGTGCAGGTGGCAGAGGTACTACAGGTGGTGCAGGAGGTGCAGGTGGCAGAGGTACTACAGGTGGCAGAGGTTCAACAGGTGGTGCAGGAGGTCCAGGTGGCAGAGGTTCTACAGGCGGTGCGGGAAGTCCAGGCCACAGAGGTCCTAAAGGTGAGGGACCAGGTGGCAGAGGATATTCAAGCTGCGATATGTGTATATGAAGACTTTCGGGGTGTGAAGGTGGTGCAGGTATTTGGGTTTGTCCAGGATGTGGCGATGCTTTGAAATGTGACAGGATTGCAGATAAGAGGTTTATGGCTGCTCTTGAAGGACATCCATGTGGTGGGGGTGGATACAGTTGTCCTGGAGAGAAGGGATATACCCCGCGGGGATACAGTACTTTTTTTAAACTGAAAAGGAAGACAGAGAAATAATTGATTATTCATTTGATCATGCAGCAGTTTATTGGTCATGTTCGGATCTATTGTTCACTAGTCAGTGCCATATTCCAGCTGCATCACATTATTTAAGTGCAGTACTGTAGGCAACTGGACTTGCTTGAGGTTCTTGAAGACGTTTCACCTCTCATTTAAGAGGCTTCTTCAGCTCAAACCGACTGGTTAAGAGTCACAGACTTCAAACCCTGTGCAGGTGTGAACCCTTGCAGAGTCATTGAGGTCACGTGTGAGCTCTAAGTTTCGGAGTCATTAGGGTCACCTGTGAGTTATTGACCCAGTCAGCCATCATGAGGGTCAGTAGGGTTAGATGGTGTGAATGGGTACTAAGCTCTTTAGGGAGGGAACTTAGGACTGCATCATAGGTGGGTGGTAAGTGGTGTCGTAGGCCACCTCCTCTGTTTAATGATGGTCATACCAGTTTGACATTGATGGCTTCTTTCATGCCTCTTTCAAGCCATCTGTCATCTTTGGTCAAGATCTGAACATTGGTGTCCTCGAAGGAATGTCCCTTTTCCTTTAGATGTAAATGGAAAGCTAAGTCTCGACCTGAGGAGCTGGCTCTCCTGTGTAGTGCCATGCGCTTGTGGAGTGGTTGTTTTGTTCCCCAATGACAAAACTATGAAACTCAGAGTTTATGCATGACCCTAAGGACTCTGAAACTCTGACCTCAGCTAGTTCCTGACATGTTGAGGCAAAGGGTACTGTCTGTAGCTCTGGTTGAGGGTGAGAGGCTGTCAGCAGATAAACAGAGATCTGTGTGGGTACATGAGACCCTAAAAAAGAGGCTGGATCATGGGGAGTACCACCAGTTGATCCAGGAGCTTCTCCTCCATGATGGATGTTTACAGGCATATTTTAGGATGACTCAGGGGTAGTTTGACAACCTGCTGTCTATCGTCAGGGCGTATAGCTCTGGGTATCCAGCAACCACTACCACCAGTTTCTCCTGCATTGTTTACCAACAACAACTGTTTGTTTACAACTGTAAAATTGTTGTCGTGACCACCACAGAAGGCCCACCTCTCAAATCATCCAGCTGGACAATGGGAAAAAAGCAGAGATGATGTGGGGTGCTTTTCTGCTCTGAGGTGAAGTTTTTTCAACTCAAGGAGTTCAGAGCGCTCCAGCAAAAGAGCCTGGCGCCTAGAGCGCAGAAACACGAGGCACATGGCGCAAAAACAGCGAGCAAAAAGCTTCATTCTCATTAAAAACTATTACAATAAAGTCGCTTCCAGTTGCTGAAACGCACAATGTAGGGCACATGATGTTGTGATGTAGTACAAATGTAAAAAGTTATTGCAATTAATTTAAGTTTCTTTTTGTTTTTGCTGCATGTGGATGCAACAGCAAGTAACAATACTCATTTAGTCTAAATGTGTCTATTCCTGTGTTGTGTCAGCTGAGATCAATGCCATAATATTAAATACCAGCGTGAAAGTCTCAAGGTAATCAGCGTGTGACATAAAAAGTTGAAAGAAATAAGTCAGTCAAACAGAGACACTCTGTGGAGATAATGAGGAAAACAAGCTAACTGTTGACACATGATCTAACAGCTGCACCAGAACTATAATTATTACAGAAAGACAGAAAATGTGCAGGTGATAAAAGTTAGAGAAATACTGAAAACAAGTCTGTAAATATCTTCTGACCTCTCGTCACTGTCACTGCCACTGTCGCTGTCACTGTCACTGTCACTGTCACTGTCATCCCCTCCTCCTTTTCCATCTTTGCCTCCTTTGCATTTTCGTGCTTGTGCTTCTTCTGATGACACACAGCAAAAAGCAACAGTTAGAAGTAGGAACAGCTACATTCATTAAAATCTGAAGTACACAAGCTCCCAAAGTTTGTATCGATGACCAAGCAAACATCCATGTGGACAAAAAAGTAGAGTGTACACAGACAAAACACAGTGAAAATGTAGCAGTGAGGAAAAACATGCATAATGTTCGAGGAGATGACATTCGTCTTCACATTTCTTCTTACTATGGTCATACTTTATCACAGACTTTATTTTGACAGGTATTTGCAAAAAGAATTATCTGTTGTTGTTAGATAGGGTGATGAATTTTGATAACTGCGATAGCACAAACCTCAGTGTCTGTAAAGCAACCACACTCACCTGTCAATATTTTTCTCTTTCTGTGTGTCAGACTTGAAATGCATTTGTGACAGGGTTGGTTTGAGCCAAAACAGGTTGTTAAGTTGCTCTTGAATGATCTACCTCATAGGCACCTGTTTTTTTTAAGAGTCCTCGTAATGTAACATACTGCACATGTCCCCACAGTGTAGGTTAAGTAGGTATAAACACACGTGACATATTAAATTCTTACCTGATGCTATGAGTCCAATGGCCAGCACTAAAACACACACACACACAAACAGTTAAATTCAGACATTTAACACACTCCAGTAACACTTACAACACTAGTACAGCATTCCTGTCACTGCACATACAGATCAATACACAAAGACATTGATTAAAAATAGAAAAGAGCGTGGAATATCACTTAAATATCTGGAAATGTATGAAATGTATTGTTCTCTGGTCCTAGTTTTAGTGCAACCTTATATTAATCTTGAAAAAAAAATTAGCAATTCAGCAATTATTCCATCAGTTGATTAGCTGACTGACGGAAAATTGACAGTCACTGGTTTCAGCTTTTCTAACATTAGAACTACACAAGGACACTGGGACAGTTTGACTGATATAATATTTAATAAAATCAAGAAAATGATTGGTAGATTAATTGATATTGAAAAAAACAAAAAAACACTGACAGCCCCTAAAAGGAAAAAAAACAAGACAATCTATTTCCATTTTTATTTTCATGAAGTCGAAAAGTCCCTGTCAAGGACAAAGTAGTCTAAACTTCAGATTAAATCGAGATGCGTGGACCAAACGTCCTTGGAACAGTTCAAGAAATAATTCTGGCTCTAGATTGTCTCATCTTTTTTAGGGAGCATTAACATTAAAAACACACATGGAGTTCTGAATGTTAATTTCTCAACACAAATACCTGGTTTTAATATTTAACTCTGGGTATAATTTCTCTGTAGATATGGCGTATTGATGGTGCAAAGATCAGACTACTCACAGGCCAGCAGGCTGAACTTGAGTGAAACCATGTGGGCGGGTCTGCAGTCGGCTCTGCAGGCAGCTCACCACGGCACTCGGCTTGTTGTAACCGTAAACTTTCAGCTCCAAGGATCCAGAAGAAAGTGACAATTCCTTTGAATCAACCTAATCATTTATACGCTGTGAACTGTCAGTGACTCACACTGTTTGATTAAGAACACACCTCATAGGTGGAATATCTCAGATCAAACACTCGGATCTTATTTTAATAATTGAGACTCTCGGGGTGTTGGAGCAGGGACAGCGGATTAATCATTGGTTCTAATGAATTAATGCCTCGAGATATTCACTTTAAAAACATCACACACACCTAAGAACAGCGTTTACTGACCCAATACTTGGTCAAAACACCACCTTAAACTTCCTAAATGCTTCACTGTCTCGTGTCTTTAAATTGATAAAAAAAAAAAAAAAAATCTTGCCCATGACATGAAATATTCAAACCCAAGACCCAAGATGTCGACTGCATCACACACACAGTTCTCCCATATTCAGCCTGATATGTCTGAAATCTGTGAAAAATGTCCACGAGAATCTAAGATACAGCTAAAACTTAAAGATGGCGGCGTGCATAGACGCAGCGGTTCATTGCTCTCTCTTTTGGTGCTTCATATGGCTGTTTCTGTACGTGTGTTGTTACTCTTTCTGACAACATGCTGTTTTGCGAACAACATCTACAGCCGGTACGATCTCCTAAATGTTTTCATAAGCTGTTTTGTTTTTTACTTTTATTTGAACTGAGGAGGTTACATTCAATTTTGTTGCACATGTACGGCAATAAAGATATTCTATGCTATTCTGTGAACTTGACACTGATCTCCGAACTGATATCAAAGTTCACTTCAATTCTTTTTACATCGCAGAGTTTCAGTCAACATGTGTTGTAAGTGGGAGTAATCACAGACTTACAGTCCCCTCCAACAATGACTAAAATGTGACTAAAACTAATAAACATTTTCATCTCAAGACTCAGACTAAATTTAAAATAGCTGTCAAAATTAAAACTGATAGACTGCGTTTCATTTCAGACCACAGCACATGACGAGGAAATTCATCAGCAGCGCGACTGAAACAGCTTTAGATTTTCAACGTCACTAATACGTTGTCAACATGTAGCATTTAAGGAGGTTGACTGTTAAAGTATTATGAGACAAGAATTAGGAAGCTAACCTAGTCTCCCATCCTTCCGTCACTAGGACACTACTTCACTGGCAGGAGAGTGGACTGCAGCTCAGACCTTATCTGCTGTAGCAACTCAAATTCAGTCACCGTAAACCACGGTGCCGGAATTCACAGCGAGCTGGTGGCCAGCGGCAGCACTGGGTATAACCTGTGTAACAGCAGCAACAGAAAGTTTGCTGATCCAGTGGTGAATTAGGGTGGCCAACAGGGCTGTCCGGTGTCAGACCCCCGTGCTTGGTGTTGCTCGGGCTGAATTTGAGTTGCTATGACACACTAAGTGAAGGTCCGTCTCTGCTGCCGCCGCAAAATGCAAATAACGGAGATGCAGCATGTGTGGACTCTGTGTTGTGGTGGATATTGGTCGTTTATTGATGTTGGCTGACTCTATTTCCTAGCTAACGTCAGCTACTGTTGTACACTGTAGGGCTGTAGCAAACCTGAAGAGAGGCAAGACACTCAGGAACATGCGTAACGTCACATCCTTGGAGTTCCTCAAAAAATTCGGCCTGAGTCTGTTATACAGGCGTCAGTCCACAGGCTGTAACAGGCAACCCAGGAATTGGGGGAAGGTCTCGGCTTTTAAGTTACAATGTTTTCACCCACTGACAATAAAAAATAGTTAACACAAGTAAAACTACCTAGAGAACATTTAAATACAGTCCCCTCAAAAACTACCGGAACTCAAGGCCATTTCCTTTGTTTTTTGTTGTACACTGAAGACATCTGGGTTTCAGATCAAAAAATAAACATGAAGCAAGAGTTCAGAAAATCAGTGTGTGAATGTCAGTATGTAAGAACCTCCACAACCAACTTCACCCATCATCAGAAAACCTACAAAGAAAGGAACATGAATGTGTCTTTTTAGCTAATTTATTATCTTATCAGGTCATCGAACATTAGCTTTAATTTCATGACTTGACTTGATTCTCACCACAGTAACTTGAGGTTTGCTTGTGACTGGCCTGTGTGACCTTATCTCACCTCTGAATATTTACCTCTGAAGGCGGATTTATACTTGTGCGTCAGCTCTACGCAGAGTTTACACCGTACCCTACGCATGTGGCATTGTATAAATTAGCCAAGCAGCTAGTGAACTTTTTCTTTTCTCATATCCAGGGACAACAGCAAAATTTAACAAAGGTAACGTTACAACATTCGGCTCCATTACAACTCACAAGGTTCACTGACAAAACAACTGTCTTATACTAAACACATTTTCCAAACATATATAACATGCTAACATTATTAGCACAAGCCTATGGCATTTTACATTGTATAAATTAACCAACTAGCAACTAGCAGAGATTTCCTCTGCTCATATGAAGCCAGGAAAAATCACACACAGGACTTAAAATACTATTTTTGTGGAGGCTTTATTGTCTTCACAATTTATTGTTTCTTATCTGTGAAATTAAAGGCTCTCTAAGTCTTCCTAAGCTTGAAAAGTTTTTGTCACATACAGGCTCCGCACATGGCAACAAAAACACTTCACTTCTGTTTACGTTCAATAATGTTATCAAACACAACGGAGCAAGCTCGCCTTTTAGCCTCATTGTAGCCTGTAGCTCTAACTGCCTCTCTGGGCATCGCATTCACGTGTGCGTGCTTGTGCGAGACCGTGAGACATGGGCACTGCGTTCATGTGCGTGTGCTTGCTTTCGCTGGTCTCACGCTGGCTGGTTGGTGCAGCCTGGACCCAAATGTATTTGCGGAGCCTGGGCTGCCTACAGAGACCGGACTTTTTCACAGCATATTCAGAGGACATGTAGCTAGCGGATCGTGAGGAGATGTTTGCTGTATGTGACAAAAACTTTTCAAGCTTAGGAAGACTTCGAGAGCCTTTAAGTAAATCAAAGCTTTGTTTACACTGAGGGAAATGGTTTCAGCTTACAGAAACAGACAGGAGGTCTGCGTCGCCACGACATGTAGTTACATTTTTGGGGAGGTGTATGTCAGGCTACAGCGTAGGGTACGGCATCGATTTGACACAGAAGTATAAATCCTGTTTGAGATGGAGTGGAGTAGAAGTGTAACGTAGCATAAATTGTAAATACTAAAGTATAAGTCCCTCAAATTTGTTATTACGTGCACAATACTTTAACCACCAGGCTGAGGGAAGGAAGGTGACAGTGACATTGTGAGGACTCATCTGCCTTTTGTGGACAAAACACAAGTCCCCATAATGTAAATCGTTCAATTTTAAGATGAAGATTCAGGTTAAGGTTAAGTGTGTTTGTATGTGTGTTGTAGCAGCGCCCTCCCCTCCAGCTTCTCTAAACACGGAGGTGAACACACACCTCAGGCAGTGATTGTCTTAAACTAATATGTGACTATCATAGTGTGGGTGGTGTTTGTGTTGCCCTGCAGACAGTGTGTAGTGACAGTCCAGTCAGTCTAACTCATAAAAAGGGCCCAACCCAGGAGAAACTGCAATGTGTCAAAGTTTTTATTGATCCCAATACCCTGCTGCATCATGTATTACAAATATACTGTCGTGGATTTAGTGGACTGTTTTTTTTTTCAAGGTCAGAAGCAAAGTTTTAAGGCTCTACAGTAACATGGTCTGGACAAAATAGTGTTAATTCAACATATTTGGCGTCTTTTCGGAAGTTCTGTAGGCCGATCTTTTCTAATAAACACTTTTTTCAGAAGATAGTCTGATGTATTACACTGAATTTGGGGCTCTGATACTGAGCATCCAATTTTTTGCCAAATGTTTCACTTACAGTTTCTGCCATGCTGCTCCTAGGGGCGTCTAAACTGGGTATAAATGTTTCCTCATAGACTCATGTTTAGTATCTTTAACGCCATCATTCGCTGTAAGTTCGACATGTATGTTGCGATCGTAGCCCAGGGGAGATGAAGGGTTGGGTTGATGAGGAGATTCGGATTGTGTGTGTGAGCTGACTGGTTCTGTAGGCAACTTTAACTGCTTTACTCTTATTGTCTTATTTTTCATTCACTTAAAGCAATTTATTTACATTAAATAAACTGCAAAAGCAATATGGAACACTGTGCCTCATGATGATGTGCCAGAAAGACACGCCACGAAGGTCTTAAGAGGGATTTACTCTACCTACACCGTTTGAGCATTTATACTTGTGTGCTGGTGTGTCTGTGTCACTCTGCAGTTACACCTCCAAAACACTAGTCGGCGGTGAGGTTTCTGTGAAGTGCTGTAAAGTTAAAATGCATTAAACACACATTAAACACACATTAAACATGGCTTAATAGCGACAATTTCAAACACAAATCAGCTTCACTATAACTCGCAGCATTCACAGACAAACACTTTATCTGGACACATTTTCCCCACAAATACAACATGCTAACGTTATTAGCACAAGCCTATGGCATTTTACACTGCATAAATTAGCCAAGCGACGAGCAGAGATTTCCTCTGCTCATATGAAGCCAGGATAAATCACACACAAGACGTAAAATGCTATTTTAGTGGAGGCTTTATTGTCTTCACAATTTATTGTTTCTTATCTGTGAAATTAAAGTAAAAAGCTTTGTTTCCACTGAGGGAAATAAAC
Source organism: Epinephelus moara (assembly GCF_006386435.1). Classification (NCBI taxonomy): domain Eukaryota; kingdom Metazoa; phylum Chordata; class Actinopteri; order Perciformes; family Serranidae; genus Epinephelus; species Epinephelus moara. Next base: position 2,166,451 of record NC_065508.1, on the reverse strand, counting down.
AGGAGGTCTGCATTGCCGTGGCGTGTACATTTCTGGAGAGGTGCACGTCAGGCTACGGCGTCGGCACAGAACCTTCGCCTTTGCAACAGCATCAATTCAAGGCAGAAGTACTTTTTTTTAAAATGGAGGGGCCCTCCATCAACTACCCTGGAGATAAGGAAAGACGTCCGGGGCAATATTGGAGATGTACTTAAGTTACATTCAAAAACAATATAGGGTGTCAGTGGTGATTGTGTTTTTTAATTTGTGTTTTAAAGCAGCATAAATCTGTATCAGTTTAAGTGCTATCAGTTTTTCTGCTGTCCCTGTCCACAGCAGTACATCACTGAGGCTCTGTGGCGGTACTCCTGTCTGCCTCTCCAAACTGGGGGTAAGCTAACTGCCATCTACTGTACACTGACTCCAGATAGGCCTACCTTAAACAACCCTGCTTCAAAATACCAGCACTACCACTTGAAATTTTAATGTTTACTCAGTTCTTACATTACACAAGTTGTTCGGTGCTCTCAGATGTTGAACTTTTGGATGGCACAAACCCAGAGTTCAAGTAATACCAGAGGAATATCTAACATGTAAAGTGTAGATGACTTCTTTAAATACATTTGAATAATGAAATTTGGCAAACTGACAGTTTAAGTTTAAACAGTGAGACTTTTTTGTTATTCATGTTTTTAAAAGAAAAATGTGACTTTTTTGTGAATTATTGATTATTTTCCATCTTTCTTTGCTGCGTCACTGTTGACATAGCGCTAACTGCCCACTTTCCAGTCTCCACTGGTTAGCTATTGTTAGCCTCGGCCACTCTGCACTGCGCACCAACCATTTTGGGTGGGAGTCACTGGCAATTATGCTGCGTTCCAGGCAACCTGTAACTCGTGTTTTTACAACCGTCTACCCGTGAAAGTGCACTGGAACGGCAGTCAAACCCGTAACTTACCACCTGTGAGCTCGTACCAGATCGATGTACTCCCAGTTACGCTTTCTGACGTCACACAGCCCTCTAAACCAATTACCTTACTCCTCTAAACAACAATGGCAGCCCCATGGATGCGGTGTTGATGCAGGTGATACACGGTGAGAAATAGACATAAAATAACCCTAATGTTAACGCATTATTGGCAGCCGCTCTAACAGCTGGTTTCCAGTGCAAGAATAAATCAATACAAAATACGTTTCCAAACACACAGATAACGTAAAATAAAAAGTATAATAGCATCTGTGACCTTATGCGCTGTTTCTCTTCCTCCGTTTTGCTCAAATGAGCAAGGAACCGGCATCTTTGGTGACAGAAGTGATCATAAACAAACATAAACCCCGCACGGTCCGCCATGTTGCTTTGAGAGTTTGGCGTGACTTGCCTGGAACGCTATGAAGTCGTGAGTTGTGACTTGAAGTGGTGACTTACGGGCTCAGAAACTTGCCTGGAACGCAGCATTAGGCTACCGCTGGGAGTGCCGTCCCTTCACCGGCACAGCACAACTGCAGAAACATGGTAGCCACCGCCAGTCTCCCCCCAGGTTGCCCCGGTGACTAAGTGGCTTCATTTCAAGCCATAAAACCCACTTTAGCCTTGTGTTAGCACCATTAGCAGTGCTGTCACTGCTAATGGTGCTAACAGTAATAATATAGTTAACAATGCTAAAGGGGGTTTGCGGCTAAAAAACTGGTCCTCTTATTCACCAAGGCGACCTGTAGGGTTGGCACAATGTTTCCATAGCGATGCTGTTGAGTCAGGATGGCGTCACTAGCAGTAATTGCTGAATGAGTGGCAAAGCTAGCTACCACCACACCGGGTTGATGATGTGCAGTGCAGTAGACTGACGAGTAGCAAGATTAAGTGTAATTATGTGTAAAGGGTCAAAAATATTCTCAAACCATCGAGATTATTTTTATATGTAAATATTTAGATGAATACATAAATACTATGCTGTGATCCCATTTATACTGTATCTCCACAACATATTTATGTGTCTGTGCAGTATATATTTTGATAGGTTACAGTATGTTCATCATGTACCATGAAGTCAGATGTTTACTTTGTTTTTGCTGCTGTGTTTTATTGATACTGTTGGAGTTGTTTGTTTTTATATGGTGGAAAGCATAATATTAACATAATGTTTTAAAGAAAAAACTTGAGATACAAGTTTCATTTTGTCATAATTCAGTGCCAGTATCATTTAAACCAAACACAAAGTTAAATCCTCACTCTCATGTGTCAGGAAACAAACTGTAATCAAACTGAAAGAGGAGAAAAGAGTTTCTGAACATTTTTGTGGGTTTCAAAGTATTTGTTTTTTTCCCGACCTTGAAATTCTGAGTGTTTCAGTGGGAGGAACAAACAGGTTCATTCAGATCAGGCAGCACAAAGACAGTTGTTGGTATTTTAGTGGAAATGTAGACTTTGTGCTGAGAATATAATCGTTTGTAGAATATAATCTTTTTATTATAAAATGTCTCAGAACATCTGTTTATGTCAATCTGGTGATTTTATCAGTAAGACCAAACTAAGTCAAAAATCCCCCTTAACGAAGGTTTAAATGTTCAGTTTGTGTTGTTGGGTCATTTCGGAGGACAGGACAGTGGAGGGTGACGTACCTCCATCTTTTACTGAAGTATAGGCACTGATACCACTGTGTAGAAATACTCTGTTACAGGTTAAAGTTCTCTGTTCAAAATATTACTTAAAGAAATATTCTAAGTGTTGTCAGAGCAAATAGACTGAATCTATTTTACAGTGTAAGTCTACGGGGAAAAATTCTTTTTGGGCCCATTGGCATCACATGACGGACCCTAGAGTTGTTAGACAGTTTCGCCTCTATGTCAGATTTGCTTGAAGTCCGGTGCACTTCCTGAGAGCCTGGTGTCCATGACCGTGGTTGTCTTGTGGGAGGGGCTCATGACAGAGAGGGAGGAGCTGCTGGAGGAGCGTGTGTTTTCAAATTCTGCCCTTAATACGCCTCCACGCTGGGGATTGCTGTGGTCAGAGGCATTATGTTTTTGGGTCACCTCTTCACACATATGTACATCTCATCCTCCTGAACATGAGGGGATTTTTTTTTTTCATATTTGGCACAAACATCCACTTGGCCTCAAGACTGAGTTGATAAGAATTTGGTGGTTGAAGGTCAGAGGTCAAGGTCACTAAAACCTTGCGTCCGTCTCATTCTCTAGAATGCAATATCTCACAATCACCTTAAGGGAATTTCTTAAATTTGGCACAAACGTCCACTTGGACTCAGTGCTGAACTGATTAGATTATAGTGGTCAAAGGTCAAGTTCGTTCTCAGGAACATGATATTTGAAAAACACCTTTAAGATTTTTTTTTCAAATTTGGCACAAATGAACATTTGGACTTAATATTGAACTCATTACATTTTGGTGGTCAAAGGTCACTGTGGCCTTGCATCTGTCGCATTCTTCTAATGCGATTTCTCAAGAACACCATGAGGGAATGTCTTCAATTTTGACACAAACATCCACATGAAGTCAAGAATGATTCGATTTTGATGGTCAAAGGTCAAGGTCACTGTGACCTTGCATCCATCTTGTTGTCGTGAACGCAATTTCTCAAGAATACATCAAGGCAATACCTTCAAATTTGGCACAAACATTCACTTGGACTCGAGAATGAATTGATAAGATTTTGATGGTCAAAGGTCAAGGTCAGTGTGACCTTGCATCAACCTTGTTCTCGTAAACTCAATATCTCAGTAAGGCCTTTAAGGAGTTTTCTCCAAGTAGGCATAAACATCCACTTTAATAAATAAATCTAGTTTATTTTCCCGGTGCTTATGGAGGCACAGATGAAGGGAGATGTTAACATGTAGCTTACCCTAATTGTAATCGAGTATTTCACACACTGAATAAAACGTTCTGCAGACCACAAAAACATGTGGGATAAGAGTGTGTTGGATTTATTTAATTTGATTAAAACAAAATGTAGTTTCTGTGTTTTGTATCATAACAGTTTATGTGTGGTCCAGGTGTGAGCGAGGCTCTCTAGTCCAGGGTGTAGATGTTCTCCTGGACTGGTCTCCTCATTCGGATCTCATAGATGATGTGAGGAGGTTCTTCAGAGGAGAAACTGCAGGAGAACACAAAAGTTAAAACAGCAGCTCTCAGAGATTCTTGGTAAGATTAGCATTTCAGTAACTTTATAGAGAGCGTCAGTGAAACCAGAACGTCTGTTCCAGAAGTAAGAAAACCTCATTCAGAATCCCACTGATAAAACTAATAACTATAAATCAAGGTTTGGAACAGAGATTGTGTCTTTTTTGAATCCTTACTAAACGGTCCGCAAACATTAATTTGAGCAAAAACTCCTAAATAGCAAACTTTTAACGTTGTGGAGACTTGATCCAGGTAGGGCGGCACGGTGGCGCAGTGGTCAGCATTGTTGCCTCACAGCAAGAGGGTTTCTGGTGGCGGAGCCCTTCTGTGTGGGGTTTGCATGTTCTCCCTGTGTCAGCGTGGGTTTCCTCCAGGTGCTCCAGCTTCCTCCCACAGTCTGAAGACATGCAGGTTAATTGGTGACTCTAAATTGCCCGTAAGTGTGAATGGTTAATTGGTGACTCTAAATTGCCCGTAAGTGTGAATGTGAGTGTGAATGGTTGTCTGTCTCTATAGCCCTGTTTCTACCAAACACTTCCGGTATAGTACCTTTGGAACCAAAAGTAACCCTGTGGGCGGGGTTGTTGTCACTCACTGCTCCGTCCAGCACTCGCTGTATTTCCTCATCAGCGGTGACACAGATGGAAGTCTGCACCTGGTTTATCGTCCACAGAACGAGGCTGCACGCCCACATTTTCAGAACAAAATAGAACAGGCTGCAGTGAGAGTCTCTCTCCATGGGATATTTAAAAATAGCAGCTTTGTGCATTTAGTCCTCCTAGTGTTAGTGAGGATAAGAATATATGCATGTCACATAACCCGGGCGAAAGTAATATGTAATTTAAAATGCTTGAAGATCCACTCATTACTAAAAGTGTCTCTCATCCAAGAGAGACAATAAAAACTAAAGTGATGGTCAAAGTTGTCACAGTGAAATTTAAGGTGTGCTGATGGATTCACGTCATCAACTCATGCACTGAGTAACATTACAAATTAATGTTCCACCTTAAAAGTTGTCGGCCCAGTGAATTATTTTTCTCAGACTCCAGCTGCTACAGTTTACTAATAAAACTCTCCACAGTATGAACAGTGGTTACATGAGCCTCAAAACCAGACACAACTCAGCCCTGAGCAGAGTGACTGTCCTCTACTGACCAATCAGACTGCAGTGTTCACAGCTCCACCTTTTAGTACCAGATCTGTGTGCTAGGTACCCCAACAGAGGGGGGACCAAACATGGGGACGCTAAGGAACGCTTCTATTCGTACAACCGAAAACAGAAAAAAAGTATACCGAACTCAACCGTACTGGACTGCTTGATGGAAACGAGGGTTATATGTCAGCCCTGTGATAGTCTGGCGACCTGTCCAGGGTGTACTCCACCTGTCGCCCAATGTCAGCGGAGATAGGCTCCAGCACCCCTGCAGCCCCTAACAGGATGAGGGATTATGGATAATGAATTAATTGATCCCGGCAGCTTTAAATCTAAATACATTTACTCATGTTCTGTACTTTCAGTTGAGGTAGACATTTTACTGATTATACTTAACATAGTTTTACTGAAGGGCCATTTTCAGTGGAGGATTTAACTGTTGTTACTCCACTGCCAATCTCTTGGTGTTGAACATGTCTGATGTCCAACATGGTTTTATTCTTTTACTGTCTGGCCGTCTCTCCTCTGTTAATCAATACAGCCTGCGTCACTGGCCCATGTTGAACTCACCAGCCGGTCTTTAAGGCTCTTCTGTAAATTCCACCTGGAGAAAGAAAATTAAGATATGATTTACAAACTTATTAAATCTGCAGACTCTGTGTGGGTAGGTCAAGGGTTTTTTTTTACATTTTTCCCTATTTTCTGTCATATATGTCATGTTACAGTGAACAATGTTCATGTTAGAAAGGTCCAGAGTTTTAAATAACATAAACAAATGTAAAAGTCATCTCTGCAAGTAAAAATCTCAGGTTTCAGACCTTTCTGAATACTGACATACACAGCTACATGTAGCTACAAGCTAACATCAGGGAAACATGTAATCTTGGTCACTGATGTCTTTAAGTGTTGCCAGATTTTGGACCATATTCCTGCTGGAGCATGTTCGGTTGAGTTTAGAAGCTTTTTTTGGTGATTTTTCACGGTAGAAAGTGTCACAATACACAGTGATTTCCTGACTACAAGTACACAGCTACACGTAGCTACATGCTAACGTCAGGGAAAATTGTAATCTTGGTTTTCAGTGTTTATGTCTCCCTGATTTCGGATCAGATTCCTGTTGGAACATGTCCAATTACGTTGAGAACCTTTTATTGTCAATTTTCAACAGTATGCCGCTTTACTCTGTTATAGACATTCCTCAGCTGCAAGTACACTGATATATGTAGCTGTGTAGCCTACTAACTTATGGGAAACATCAGAATCAGAATCAGAATCAGAAATACTTTATTGATCCCCGAGGGGAAATTATTTATGTTNCTGTTGGAACATGTCCAATTACGTTGAGAACCTTTTATTGTCAATTTTCAACAGTATGCCGCTTTACTCTGTTATAGACATTCCTCAGCTGCAAGTACACTGATATATGTAGCTGTGTAGCCTACTAACTTATGGGAAACATCAGAATCAGAATCAGAATCAGAAATACTTTATTGATCCCCGAGGGGAAATTATTTATGTTACAGGTGCTCCTTGCAAGAGAGGAAAGATACGTGAAAATATAAGAAATTTAAACAGTAGTATTAACAAATATATAGTTAAATAAACAGGAATTATTAACAAACATAAACGTAAATAAATATATATACATACATATATATATTGTAAACTGAACAAGATTATTTACACAAACAGAATATATACAGTCAGGGTGAATGGGGTTATTGCACAAGTTAAATTAAATTATTGCAGTGTGTGAAAAAGTCTCAGGGCCACTCAGAGGGAGGAGTTGTACAGTTTGATGGCCACAGGCAGGAATGATTTCCTGTGGCGCTCAGTGGTACATCTTGGTGGTATGAGTCTCCCACTGAAAGTACTCTTGTGCCTGACCAGCACATGGTGGAGTGGGTGTGAGACATTGTCCAAGATAGTTCGTAGCTTAGACAGCATCCTCCTCTCTGACACCACCATCAGAGAGTCACACTCCATTCCCACAACGTCACTGGCCTTGCGGATCAGTTTGTTGAGTCTGTTGGCGTCCGCCACCCTCAGCCTGCTGCCCCAGCACACAACAGCATAGAGGATAGCACTGGCCACCACAGACTCATAGAAAATCCTGAGCATAGTCCGGCAGATGTTGAAGGACCTCAGTCGCCTCAGAAAATAGAGACGGCTCTGGCCCTTCCTGTAGAGAGCGTTAGTGTTCTTAACCCAGTCCAGTTTATTGTCAATGTGTACCCCCAGGTACTTATAGTCCTCTACAATGTCCACACTGACCCCCTGGATGGAAACAGGGGTCACCGGTGTCTTGGTCCTCCTCAGATCCACAGCCAGTTCCTTTGTCTTTGCCACGTTGAGCTGCAGATGGTTCTGCTCACACCATGTGACAAAGTTATCCACAACAGCCCTGTACTCATCCTCATCACCCTTGCTGATACATCCAACTATAGCAGAGTCATCAGAAAACTTCTGAAGATGGCAGGTCTCAGTGCAATAGCTGAAGTCCGTGGTGTAGAGGGTGAAGAGGAAGGGAGAGAGGACAGTCCCCTGCGGGGCCCCGGTATTGCTGACCACTCTGTCTGACACACAGCGTTGCAAGCGCACATACTGTGGTCTGCCAGTCAAGTAGTCTACAATCCAGGACACCAGGGGGGCATCCACCTGCATTGCTGTCAGCTTGTCACCCAGTAGAGCTGGACGGATGGTGTTGAACGCACTAGAGAAGTCAAAAAACATGACCCTCACAGTGCTCGCCGGCTTATCCAAATGGGCGTAGACACGGTTGAGCAGGTAGATGATGGCGTCCTCAACTCCAAGTCGGGGCTGATAGGCGAACTGGAGGGGGTCCAAAAGTGGCTTGACCATGGGCCGGAGCTGCTCCAAGACGAGTCTCTCCAGGGTCTTCATGATGTGGGAGGTCAATGCCACGGGTCTGTAGTCCTTGGAGCCACTGGGACGCGACGTCTTTGGCACAGGAACGAGGCAGGATGTCTTCCACAGCAAGGGGACCCTCTGGAGACTCAGGCTCATGTTGAAGACATGCTGAAGTACTCCACATAGCTGGGGGGCACAGGCTTTGAGCACCCTGGGGCTGACACCATCAGGGCCTGCAGCCTTATTTGAGTGGAGTCTCATCAGCTGTCTTCTCACATGGTCAGCAGTGAAGCACATTGTGGAGGTGATGACACGTGGGGGAGGGGTGTAGTCCTCATGATGGAGAGAGCAGTCAGTCTGACCACGGGGAGAGGAGGTGTGAGGAGGAGGAGGAGGGGGGGTCAAGCAGGAGGGTGTTGAGGTGTGAGAGGGAGGAGTGGGGGAGGAGGGCGGAGTGGGAGATGGTTGACCAAGACAGACAGCAGAAGAGTCAGGGGGGGGATGGGCAGGGCCAGTAGTGTCAAATCTGTTAAAAAACAGATTCAGTTCATTGGCCCTGTCCATGCTGCCTTCAACTCCTCTGTGGTTGTTGGTCCTGAAGCCAGTGATGGTCCTCATTCCACTCCAGACCTCTCTCATGTTGTTCTGCTGGAGTTTCCTCTCCAGCTTCCTCCTGTACCTCTCCTTAGCCTCCCTGATCTTCATCTTCAGCTCCCCCTGTATTGTTCTCACCTCCTCCCTGTTACCAGCTCTGAAGGCCCTCTTCTTTGAGTTGAGGATGACTTTGATGTCCTTTGTTACCCACGGTTTGTTATTTGGGTAACAATGGACAGTCCTGGCTGGGACAGTGGAGTCCACACAGAAGCTGATGTAGTCCGTGATGCATTCTGTGAGCCCGTCGATGTCCTCCCCATGTGGCTCACAGAGTGCCTGCCAGTCTGTCACACCAAAACAGCCCTGCAGTGTCTCATAAGTCTCCTCCGACCATCTCCTCACTGTCCTCATGGTCGCAGGCTGGCTCTTGACTAGTGGTACATAGCAGGGGTTGAGGTGCACCAGGTTGTGGTCTGACCTACCCAGAGGGGGGAGGGGGGAGCAGCTGTATGCATCTTTGGCGTTAGCATACAGCAAGTCCAGTGTTCTCTCCTCTCTGGTAGGACAGCTCACATACTGTGTGAATGTGGGCAATGTTGTTGCCATGGTGACATGGTTGAAGTCACCCGAGATAGCTATGAAGGCACTCGGGTGTTTAGTCTGCAGGCGGGCTATGGCGGAGTGAATGACGTCACATGCCGACGTCGGGTTGGCAGAGGGGGGGATGTAAACAGTTACAATAATGGCATGTGAAAACTCCCTGGGCAAATAATACGGCCTGAGTCCAACAGCAAACAGTTCAATGTCCGGGCAACAGATACGTTCCTTAATGGAAATATGGTCAGGACTGCACCAGCGGTTATTTACTAGAACAGCAAGCCCCCCTCCTTTGCGCTTACCGCTCTCGGTGCAGTCCCGGTCGGCCCGAACAGTCTGGAAGCCGCTGATGGAGACGTTGTTGTCGGGAATGTCCTGGTGAAGCCATGTCTCAGTGAAGCACATAAGACTACATTCCCGGTACTCCTTCTGACTTTTGGCGACCGCTGTCAGCTCGTCCATCTTATTTGCCAGTGACCTCACGTTGCCCATGACGAGAGAGGGGAGACACGGCTTATATCTTCTCTTCTCCATAAGCCTCCGTTGTCTCAACCCTGCTTTTTTCCGCCGCTGTTTACTTCCTCCCCTGCATCCTCTGTGTGTTTTCCTCCACAGTTCAGCTGGTATCTCCGATGTTCCGGCCGCCAAGCCGGCCGGCCTCAGCGCAATCAGCTGATCTCTGGAGTAAACAATGCGGCCATGAAGTTGTTGCGCAATGGTGCCGGGTCCGAATGAAATAAGTAATTCCAGGGTGAGGAAAACGAGTACAACTCTCTCAATCAGCATGTTTTGAGAGGGCGCAGTTTCAAAATGACAATCACAAAAAGCCAGCACAAATACCAAACTTAATAAAGCAAAAAAGTAAGAAAACCGAGAAAACAAGCAGGAGCGACTGCAACAGACTGCACGCGCGGGCGCATGCGCACTAACCATTGGTTACAGATGGTAACCTTGGTTGCAGATGTTGTTAATTTCTCCCTGATTTCAGATCAGATTCCTGCTGGAACATGTCCGGTTGTGTGAAGAAGCTTTTATTTGTGATTTTCAACGATAGAAAGTGTTCCTTTACTCTGTTGCAGTCATTGTTTGGCTGCACGTACACTGCTACATGTAGCTACATGCTAACGTTCTGGGAAACATGTAAACTTGCTTGCTGATGTTGTTCATTTCTTACAGATTTCAGATCGTATTTCTGTTGGAACATGTCCAGTTGTGTTTCAAAGTTTTTATTGGGGATCTATAATTGTAGAAAGTTTGACCATACACAGTCATTCCCCAGCTGCAAGTACACTGCTTCATGTAGCTGTATGCTAACATCAGGAAACATGTAACTGTGTTTGCAGATGTTGTTAATGTCTCCCTGATTTCGGATCAAATTCCTGCTGGAACATTTCCAGTTGTGTTTAGAAGCTTTTATTGTTGATTGTCAACAGTCGAAAGTGCTACTCTACTCTGTTACAGTCATTGTTTGGCTGTACACTGCTACAGGTAGCTACATGCTAACGTCAGGAAAATATGTAATCTTAGTTACTGATGTTGGTAGTTCCCACTAAATTTCGGATCATATTCCTGCTGGAACATGTCCAGTGTTGTGTTTTTTCAATGTAAAAAAAAAAAAAGAAATGCTGCTTTACTCTGTAACATTCAAGTTCACTGCTACATGTAGCTACATGCTAACATCAGGGAAATTTGTAATCTTGGTTTTCAGTGTTAATCTCTCCCTGATTTCAGATCAGATTCCTGCTGTAACATGCGTTTATTGCAGATTTATTTATTTTATTTTATTGTTGATTTTCAATGGAAGAAAGTGCTGCTTTGCTCTGTTACATTCATTCCCTGGCTGCTAACCGACCAGAGCAGACTGAGCTTTTTGGGGAGGGGGGCTTAAAGACACAGGCATTAAAACGGAGAGTCTCAGACAGCAGGTGAATTCAGGTGTTTCAGCACAGACAGTATGAGGAGAATAAGGTGTTTTCTGAACACTAAAGCATGTAAACATGTTCTAGTGGAAACCCAAGTTACAACAAACTGTAAATGAGCAGAACAGGTCCCTTTAAGTACTTCAGTTACAAGTAGTTTGAAACAAAGCATGATAGTTAAAAATATTGTATGAATATTGTGGTGAGCAAGAGGAAACGTACGTTTGAAGGCCAGAAAGAGAAAAACTCCCGCCAAGATCAGCAACACAGTGAGGGAAAGAGACAGGACGGGAACATTGATCTGAAGGGACAGAGACGGCAGAGACTCCTCCACCTGACATAAGACAGAGACAGAGAGTTATAATCCTTAAAATGCTGATAATATCAAAGATTATGGCAGATATTTAACATGACAACAGAAAGAAATAAACAGGAGAATAAAACCCTGTAAAAGCTTTTCGGTCTGTATTAGCCTCCATTAAAAGTCAAAGTGTGCTAAATGATCTGTTAGAACTTCCTGTTTGCACATCGATGAACAGACAACTGTCACTGGATTACTTTGATACTGAAGAAAACTTAAAAACATAATTCATCGGCAAGTTCTGCAGCCTCTTTTTTCTATGATATTTAAGTGGATTATGACTGTATAGACCCTTTTAGGACAGACGTCACGATGACATCATTTTATTATCTGGAGGTGCAGCTGCCTCTCCCCCACAGGGCTGTAGGCTACATAGGAGTCTTAAAATGTGTTTGTCTTGTTGTGTTATTCGGAGCCAGAATGGCAACTATGGTTAAATGTGATAAGACCAACTTACTGGACGGAGGCCATCATCAAAAATGCTCACATGTGCAGCGCACACTTCATATCAGGTTAGGGAAAAAGTATTTCCTGTTGTAGGGATGAATAAGGTTATGTGTATTAAGGGTTATCATGTCCACCTCATCAGAAACTGGGGAGGGATTAAGAGGAATATTGGATTTCTCTGGAACGATAACTTTTTAGCACATTAGCTAACGTTAGCTTCCATAGCAAAACAAACAAGTGTCGTCCTCCTTTGTAAGATTGGCACAGTAATCAACCACAAACCAGACATAATTTCAGTGGACAAGAGCAGCACGGTAAAATTAGGAGAGGCCGGCAGAGAATACCGGAAACAGTAACGTAGAAATCATCGGCATTCAAAGGTAAAATATTTTAATTTTTTGTTGCCCTCCTCGGTGGAACACACAACCAGATGTTACATGCCCTTACACAAGGTGAAAACACTGGTGATCTGAACAATTACCGGACATTAGCAGAAAAAATAATAATTTAAACAAGAAATACTAAATAATTTTATTTAATATATTTTATTCGAGCCTTTAAAAACAATACAGTGTCACCATAGCAACATACTGCATGCATGTATAGTTTTACCATCACGTAAATTTACTTTCCTAAACGTAACCTACGTAACTTTACTTTCAGTTCAATTCAGTTCAGTTTTATTTTCAAAGCCCAATATCACAAATCACAATTTGCCTCTGAGGGCTATATTTAACCTACCTAACTTTACTGAAGCTAACCTACGTAAATTTACTTTTCTAAAGCTAATCTACGTAACTTTACTTTCCTATACTTAACCTACATAACTTTAGTTTCCTACAACCAACCTACGCAACTTTACTTTTCTAAACTTAATCTATGTAACTTTACTAAACCTAACCTACCTATCTTTACTTTATACTTAACCTACGTAACTTTACTTTTCTAAACCTAGCCTACATAACTTTACTAAACCTTACCTACATTACTTTACTTTTCTAAACCTAGGTACGTAACTTTTCTTTCCTGCAGCCAACCTACGTAACTTTACTTTCCTATACTTAACCTACGAAACTTTACTTTTCAACAGCTAACCTACAAAATTTTACTGAACCTAACCTACGTAACTTTACTTTTCTAAACCTAACCTACGTAACTTGCTTTCCTACAGCCAACCTACGTAATTTTACTTTTCTACTGCTAACCTATGCAATTTTACTTTTCGAAACCTAATCTACATAACTTTACTAACCTAACCTACGTAAATTTACTTTTCTATACTTTGCTAACATAATTTTACTTTTCTACAGCTAACCTACATAATTTTACTTTTCTAAACCTAACATACATAACTTTACGAAACCTAACCTACGTAAATTTACTTTTCTGTACTTTACTAATGTAACTTAACTTTTCTAAACCTAACCTACGTAACTTAACTTTCATACACCTGTCTTTTAGTTTTACCGTACAGAAGGTTTTTTTTTCCATCTGCCTTCTACTGTCTGAATCCATGTGAATGTAGCATTTGTGCTAAGCTAACCATCTGCTGGCTGTAGTTTCATATTTCGCATACAGACATGAGTGGTATTATTGTCTTTGTTAACATGCACACTAATAATACACTATTATTCCAAATATGATAATATTTAGAATTTTGTACATGTCATATAAAAAGCATATTTCTGAACTAGGTCTTATTCCGAATGTAGCATTTTTTTTATTAAGATGTGGGATATGCTGATGTCTGGATATGTAAACTGCAATGTTTTGTGCATGGAAACGCAGTCAGTCTGAATATCTGACTCTCAGGTAGAAAGATAAGAAGAGGAAGAATTCACATATGTTTGAAACATTTGTGTATTTTCCTAAATGAATGTATGTTTAATGGGGTCGTCCCCATGTTCCCAGGGTCTGATGTCTCTTGACATGAACATTGTCAGATATTTGTAAGGGTTATTTTCACAGTTCAAAATGCTAGAGAACAAAGTCAGATCAAAGTTTCAAATGCGGTTTGAATGGTAACAATTCGCTCAGCCACTGTGGAGATGTCAGTGACTAAAGAAAAAAAAGGAACACCATCTTAAAAGTTTGAGGGCGAAGCCTTCAGGGAGTAAAACATCAGTAGGCTGAAAGCTGAAGGTGATTTCAAGGTGTGGTTACTCACAGTGATGGTGTCGGAGCGCAGCAGGGTGGAATTCCTCCTCAGAAGGTCCAGCTGAGACGACAGCAGGGATTTCCAGTTTACTATGGAAACAGAAAGACATTCAACGTCTCATAATTCCAAAGCCCCAGTAGTCTGAAAAATGACCAAAACCCACTGGTCCATCAGACAAGCTTGCTCTGAAGGTCAGTTTTTTGGGGGAAAATAGACTACACATTCACCCAAACAGAAATACGTAGCGGGTTGGTTAGGCTCAGAGAGAAGAGAGGATTATTGGGACCGATCTTCCCTTCATCCAGGACCTGTACCGGTTGAGGGTCAGGAAACGGGCAGGAAACATCAGTGTAGACTCCTCACACCCCGGACACAACCTGTTTAAACTCCTCCCCTCCATTAGGCGCTACAGAGCACTGTTCACCAAAACCACCTGTCACAAAGACAGTTTCTTCCCCCAGGCTGTCGCTCTGATGAACTCCTAACAGTCACAGATATATATATTTGTATATTGTATATTCTGTATATTCCACTTCTTGCCTATATTTGAGTATTGAGTATTTCTGTCAATTCTGGTACATTGAGAGCAAGTCTACCGGAGTCAAATTCCTTGTATGTACACACGAACTTGGCGAATAAAGCTGATTCTGATTCTGATTCTGAGTCTGATTCTTTTGCCTATAAAATTGGAAAGTCCAATGATGTGATTCTGCATAATAACTAACCATGTGCTTCGCTTTAGTAGAGTGACTATTCCGTATTATCAGAGAAACAGTCCTTTAGAACAATAAACATTTGTATTTGAGATACGAGGCTGTCGGGACAAATGGTTTTTGGTCCAGCAGGACATTTTTCAGACCACTGTAGCTTTTGAAATATTACCTGTCAGAACAATGTTATGGCAACTTTGACACACCACAGGTAATGAAACTACATGCAGCATTTAAAGGGGAACTCTGGTGTTTTTCAACCTGGAGCCTATCTGTGTATGTTTTTGTGCCCAAGTGTCTCATTGGAGCAGCAGTTTTTGAAACTGATCCAGTATTGACAGAGAACGCTGCAGCTGTGAAACAGCCTGTAAAGTAACCACTCAGGGCACATTCACGCTGCAAATTTACATCCTTAAAAATGTTTGTTTGCCACTGACAGGCTCGGATTATTATTCTGAGTATCTGACAATATTATGGAGAGGATGCAGAAATGAAACATTTTTTTGTACCTTTCGCTTGTTAAGTTCTGTTTGGTGTCTCCAAGTCTGGCTAAAGAATTTGCATTCTTAAATCTTGCAGCCTTTTTTCACATTGATGAAATCCATTAAATATTTAGCCATGACATTAAAAATAAGATATGCCTCCCTCCAACTCTCACTAACGTTTCCACCTTTTTCTTCGTGCAACAGGTCACCTCTCACGACAACTGACCTATGGCTAAGTCCCGCCCTCAAACACAATGAGCCAATCACAGTGCGTATAGCCATTCCCATACACTGGGACATTCTCTGCCTGGACGTCCATTGAAATGCATTACAGAAAGTCAGTTTGTTGGGTTTTATGAGCTTTTTCTGAGATTTGAAGTTTAAAAATGGTCAAACGGTGTGCATGGGGTACATGCAACTCTGACACAAGGTATCCTGAGAGGCTGGGCGACCAGGTGTATTTTTTACACTTTAAACCACATCTCAACCGAGAAAAGTGTCTCCTTTGGATAAAGTTGTGTGGTAACGTTAGACCACAACATCAACTCAACGTGAATAAGATTAACAATGATGTCTACATCTGTTCTAAGGTAAGTCAACATTGTGTTTGAGGCAACATATTGTCACTTTGCTGGAAAGAAATATAAAGTTATCTTTAACATCTCTAGCTAACGTTAGCTAAAGTTAGCCTAACGTTAGCTCCTAGCTGCGTTGTTCATCATGTCACCTTGTTTGCTGGGAGTTCATTAGCCTATTTTGTTCTAGTTTTGTACTTTGGTGATCGTACATCATTGTTAGCTGTTGTCCAAAGGGCTCTAGTTAAGCTAACGTTAACTTCTGGAGCTTAGCTTCATTAACTTATCTGTAATGGCAGAGATAACAAAGGTTGGCAAACGTTATGCTGAATGATTCAGTGTAAATACTGTAGCACCAAACTAACGGAGAGACACTCTTGGTAAAGATGGTAAAAAGGCCGTTATCCTTTTCTCATATTCTGAGCCAAAAACCTTAACTTCAGTGGCACTTTAACTTGTTGTCTTTGATGGTGACGGCAACCAGATGCGGTTCACAAGCGTACACTGTGACCTGTAAATTTTGGCTTGTAATTTAAGCTTTTCATCGACCTTCTCAACAATAAAATGATGAATATATCCCTCCAATGCGTAGTTTAGGCCCTTTTGGTTACTTCTCAATGACATTTGATCGTTATGTCCCCAAAAATCATCAATTGCCTCCTGTGAAATGCCATGTACTGTGACACCTGCCATAGCGCCGGTCACTGAATGTTGATAGTTTGTCCGAGTGAGTGAAGGGGGCGTGGCTTAGCCATAGGTCAATTCAGAATGAGACTTATCCTTCAGCGAGACTTGGCCGCAAAACAAACCGGAACAAGTCAAATATTCAGAAAAAAAACATGTAATCTTTCTGCAAGATCCTTCCCATAGCACTGTCAGTGCTAGATAGTGGCAGAAACAAACACTTGTTGTGGACGTAAATTGACAGGGCGCACCTGTCCGGAGTGGTTACATTGCAGACTCGTTCAGTGCTCTCTGTCAATACTGGACCAAAAATTGTTGTTCCTACAAGTCACTTAGTCCCAAAAACCTGGGAAATTAGGGTCCAGGTTCAAAAATTCCAAAGTTCCCCTTTAATATAACTTTCTTTTAATGTGCAAAGTTTCCTTCAGTCCTGACAGGATGATTACAAATGCAACACATCAGTCAGAGAGACCTCAAACTTCTCTTCTCTGCTTACCATCCTGAGTAACATCTCATTTCATATGTAGTACTCCACTCATGGCTCTGACGATGTTACTTGTAAAAAACGACTTATCAATGAACCCAGTTCATCATCAGTATAGGTATTATCCAGGATCACCAGCGTTAGGCTCAGTGAGGCCAGGTGACCCAGAGAGAGACAGACTTTATGGTTCAGGCCTCTGTGAGCAGCAGGTACATGAGTGGCTCACCTGTAGTGGCCGACGGCTCCGTCACTTGACTGGTAGTTGTTGACGTGGTTGTGGTTGGTGGAGAACTGGTGACCGGAGCTGAGAAGTTAAAAAAAAGACAGATTAAACCACAGATCTGATTTTATCAGATTTACAGAGCTGAGATTCAGGTCTTTACACGCATATGGATATTTTTAAAAACTGAGATTTTCCTTCAGAAAAAGCTGAGAAAAATGCATTTTTGTCAAAGACAGTCATTTTCAAGTATAAAATCAATTTCACATTTAAATTGTATGTTTTTTCTCATTTCTTACATCAGTTTGAATTATATTAATTAAAATGCTAATGATGATGATAATAATGATAATATTGTCT
Source organism: Epinephelus moara (assembly GCF_006386435.1). Lineage (NCBI taxonomy): Eukaryota > Metazoa > Chordata > Actinopteri > Perciformes > Serranidae > Epinephelus > Epinephelus moara. The sequence goes on along the minus strand of NC_065508.1, from coordinate 2,148,722 downwards.
TTGAGGTATAGCAGCGAGACACGCTGTCACGTTCAGTGTTCTGTTGTCTCCATCTCCTCTGTGGTCGTCTTGTCCGTGTGTCACTGTCACTGTCATAGTGATCTTGTTTCGTCCCACCAGTCTTGTTTGTTTCTTCGTCCAAATCAGAATCCGAATGTTGATCAAAACAGGAAGTGTCCGAGTCTAAGTCCATCAACGTTTCCATGGCTTGTGCAACCGTAAACTTCCGTCAGCACCGGGATCTTGGTGCGGTTTTCCAGCGGCTATGTCTCCTCTGTCAACATCATCTTCTTCTGGTTTCCAGTGCATGTTCTTCATTTCTTTGCACACGGCAGTGCTGTTATATTTCACAAGATGTGTAACAGCGCCCCCTATCTTATAACAGTGAAAGGAGGGATTGCCAGAATATCTCGTCAATGGCGTTAACCAACGGTTAAGTTAATCACACATTCACTCCGCTCGGCGCTCTGCTGCTCCGTCTCCACAGACAGAGTGTCCAGAGTGCGCTCTGCCACTCTGAGAGTGCGCTGCTCTGGATAACCCAACGCTACATTCAGACAGCGCTCCCAATTTATCAACGCTCCAGTTTGTGTCAGAGTGCGCTCCCACACTCACAATGAGTGTTTCTGAACACACCACTCACATCATCTTCCTCCATCGTCTAAAACAAGACAACACAACTTGTTAGCTAGCGCTAGCTTACGTCTGTGGAGAATTGTTTTGCCTCCAGCTAAGCCCCGCCCACCAGAATACATCACACTGTTTACAGTGTAAGGGTCTACTGTCTGAAGAAAAACTGTGAAGCTGCTCTTTAATTGTAAAGTGTGGCTCTGCTCACCTCTGACCACCCTCAGGTTCATGATCACCTTCTTGTCGTTGAAGATCCCGTCGATGTCCACCCTGCAGCAGTACGGCCCGCTGTCCGTCCGCCTCACGTTCAGGATGTCCAGGTCCAGTTGTCCGTCCAAGACATCCCCCGTCAGCCGGTATCGGTCCGACACCTGCAGCACCGGGGTCAGATCACCATCAGTATCTCTACTCACGGTTTGTTTTAAGTCCGTGTGAAGGTGAAGCCTGACCTTTGAGATGACACCGTGCTCGTCCGTCTGCACCAGGATGTTGCTGCACCAGAAGGTCCCGCAGCCGCGACCCCAGCAGACCCGACTCAGACCGAACCGCTTCACCGAGTACTGACAGGACAGAGAGGCCACGCCCCCCTCCGCCACTTTAAAACAGGACACAGATGAAAACTGTCCACCTGCAGCAGAGAGGCCAGAGCCAGGGTAAAAGATGTGTTCACTACGTGTTCGTGTGCACGCCAACAGACCAAAACAGAGCGGCTTGTTTGGTACTAATACGACACTGTACACCAGCACGGAGGTATTAAAAACAGTTAGGTATTATCAAAATATACGTTGTAATTATATACTTTAAACAAACATAAGTGCAAGAATTCATTCTGCAGAATAATATATATTAATTTACTGTATTATAATTATTGATGCCTTATTGTGTTCGTCACTTTAATGTTGCAGTTCATTTTATGACTTTATAAACTGCAGGTTTGTTTCTTCAATAATAAAATATCATTTTTTATTGATTAAATTTGTATCAATAATCTGAATCTGTAAAGTCACTAAAGCTGTCTGAGAAGCAGTGGAGGAGAAGTATACTTACAGAGGAGTACAAATGCTTCATATTTGCATTCAAGTATATTATAGAGTAAATGTACTCGATTACATTCCACCACTGCTGTGTTGTGATGTCAGCAGGTTGTGTCTCACCTGACAGGACAAAGAGGAAGATGATGAAGGTCTGAGGCGTTGGACAGCGGCGAGGCGAGGCGGCAGCCATCCTGTGAGTGTGTGTGTGTTTATTGTCCAGTTAGACGACACAGTGTGTCTCTGTGACGGAGCTGAGGGAGGGGTCAGAGACACACACTGTGTGTTTGTGTGTGTGTGACGTCTCGATGATGAAGTCTTCATTGATTCTTTAATGTCATGAAAAACTAAAGTGGTTGTTAAATTTTAGTGAGTTTAAGTCGGCTGAAAAGACTGAAAAGGATTTGATTTCTCCAGTAGTATATTTGATATACATATATACTATACTATACACGACAAAAACAACAAACAAAATTTTACAAGACTAAAAATTACAACAATAAAATGTTAAAGAAATCATTAAATAAGAGTTAATAGAGCAAAATTAAATATTAAAAAACAACAGACAAAATGTACAATTGCAATAAAGTAAATACAATTTACTAAAACTTACAATAAAGTGTGATAAAATTGATAAAAAATAATAAAACAAAATCAATATGAAATAAAATAAGAACAAATAAAATTCTGCAAAAATAAAAATTACAATGAAACAATAAAATGTTTAAGTTAATTATGTCTAAAAGGCAATAGAACAAAAATAAATGTATAATTAAAAAACAAAAACAACAAATTGAATTTCTAAGACTAACAATTTTTTAACAATAAAATGTTACTGTAAAAAAATTTATAAAAATAATAATAAAACAATACAAAAATTCAAAGTAATATTTTAATAAAAGCCGATTGAGGAAAATCAATAAAAAATAAAAATGCAAAATAATTTAATAAAAGACTAAAAATTACAATAAAACATCAAAATTAAAAAAATATATATTATTAAAGGCCAATAAAAGAAAATTCATAAAAAATAAAATAAAAATAAATAGAAAATTTTTATGACTAAAAATAAAATGTTTTTTAAGTGATTAATAAAAGTCTATAGATCAAAATAAAATATTATGAAATGAAAATGAAAATAAAAATTAAAAATGAATAAGAGGAAATACAGTTTTTAAAAAAAAAGATTTTTTAAAAGATTCATAGACATGTAAAACTTTAAAATGAATTCTTTAAGATGCAGTTTGTCAGTGCAGTGTCAGAGACAGTGAAGCTCTGAAGATGTGTTTGTCTGTTGTTTGTAAATGTGAGCGCAGCACTGCTCCTGACCTCCATCAGTTTATGTCTTGTTGACTCGTGCAGACTCAGTGATATTCATAAACACAATAATCCAAATTAAATTCATTCATTCATATTGTGTCTCCATTTATTTCGTGGACATATGGAACATGGAAAGTTTTTGGAGGATTTTTAAGGTTTAAAAGTTTCTGTTTTCTGATTAATGTCAAGAAAACAAATAAACGACTATAAGAGTGTGAAAAGACGATCAGTTTCCACTGATGGAAGGAAATACTGGAGTACAAAAGGACTTTGTCTCTGTAACACACACACACACACACACACACACTGACGCTGGCTGTGTGGAGACGTCGCAGAAACACAGAGGACTCATTATTCACATCAAATATTTCTGTTTTCACTCCCCTACGTCTCCGTTTCTCCCAAACTGACTATTTGGGAGGTTTAAAAATAATTAAACCAAAAAACGTTTGACTTTGATTAAATGACATTCATGTATCGGAGCCTCGACGACTCCTGGTGATCAGGAAGCAGACTTTTTACACCTTTGGAGACATTAAGGTTTCCATTTTTTTTTAAATTAAAGAAGAAGAAACATAAAGGAAAAAGTTAATATGCATAATGATTTTTTTTTCTGTCACAAGATGAAAACAATGGAAAAAGTTTTAAAGAACTGCCTGAAAATTAGATGCAGTACTTATCAATAATCCCTACGTGTCAATTTACAATACTCATAAATATACAATACTTAGGCCTATCAATATTTAATACTATCAGTAATCAGTATACCCTACTTATCAATATACTATACTTATAAATATACAATACTCATCAATATACAACACTTAAATATATAAATATACTATAATGAGGCCTATCAATATACGATACTTATCAATCTAACCTTATCAATAGAAAATACTTATCAATATACAATACTTTCACCTATCGGTATACGATACCTATCAATATACCCTACTTATCAATATACCCTATCAATCAATAGACAGTACTAATCAATAGACAATACTTACAAATATATAATACTTATCAATATACGATACTTATCAATCATACCTACTTATCAATACACAATACTAAAAAAATGTACGATACTAAGGCCTATCAGTATACAATACTTATAAATAAACTTTATTTAGGCCTATCAATATACAATACTTATCAATATAACCTACTTATCAATAGACAATACTTACCAATATACAACACTTACATACTTAGGTCTATCAATATTTAATACTGTCAGTAATCAGTATACCCTACTTATCAGTGTACTAAACTTATTAATATTCAGTACTTATCAATATACAATACTTATAAATATACTATAATGAGGCCTATCAATATACGATACTCATCAATATAACCTACTTATCAATAGACAGTACTAATCAATATACAACACTTGGAAATATGCAGTACTCATCAATATACCCTACTTCTCAATATACAATACTTAGGCCTATCAATATACGACACCTATCAATATGTGATATTGATCAGTACAGGTTTGACCGCTGAGAAATATTAGAAGTATAAATGTGAGAAATAATAATTGAATGAATGATGTAATGATTAAAAAGCTGAATGAGTGAATGTGGATGCATGACATATAATTTCTCTCATGATGTGAAGGAGCTAAAGACAATATTGATCCAGAGGACAAATATTAGAGATCAAACAGGGAGAGAAGCTGCAGGATAAAAACATGACAGCACAGTGTTTGATCACATCAGAGAGGAGAACATGACTCACACGCCGCAGACACGTCTCATGTTTCATGTGTTCACCGTCACGGACGTCTGAAATCAGCACGGGGAGAAACCGTACGACATGTGGACGCTGCAACAAGTTCAGATTGAAATGACAGAGTGTGGACGTACGAGACACGTTTCAATATATCAATACAGAGCTCATTAACTGTGGCGGGAACATGTGGGTAAAACTGAGACTCTGAGGAACAGGAAGGCGTTAGAATAAAAAATAAAATGTGTTTCTGGTGCACAGTAAAGTACATGAACTGACAAACTGTAAATGTGTGTGTGTGTGTGTGTGTGTGTGTGTAATGAGAAAGATTTAAACAGGTTATAAAACACCAAGTGAAATTATTTGTAAAGGTTTAAAGAGTTTCAACATCTGTCTGATGAACTGTGATCACGTGTGTCTCATGTTTCCTTCAGGGCCAACTGTTGTAACTTCAGTGACCCTCTGACTTCTCCTGTAGCGCCATCATCAGGTCAACGTGTGAATGTGTCAAATGATCAAATACCTGCAGAGCTGATGACCTTCAGCCTCAGCTGGACGACTCTCTGACCTTTGACCTTTAATTCAAACCAAGAAAAACTCCTCAAAAAACTCTTTAACCTGGACACACAGGAAGTAGATGTTGTGTGAACAGGATGAACCGACACAGTGAGAATGGACAATCAATCAAAACATAAAAATACTACTAGAAATAATAATAATATTAATAATATAAAGAAGAAGAAGAAGAGCACTACCACTACTAACAAATAAAAACTATGGCTAATTAAAATAATAAAAGTACTTGTCATAATTAAAGATAAGAATGAAAGTGTTACTACTACTAAAATAAAGTGCCATTAACAACATTAATAAAAATAGTACTACTCATAAATAAAAGTACTTCTAATAGGTAAAGAATAAAAGCTCTACTATTACTAAAAAAATAACATTACTATTACAGTTTTTCTCAGGTGCTTTGGTGCATTTCTCTGATCAGAATTAAAATTCTCATAACTGTTAGTTCAACCTCCACAACACTGAGTCATTTGTGCACATCATAATAGCAGTTTCTCATTCCTTCCAACAAATTGCAAATGCTTTTGGACATGCATCAATTGCTTTCATGCAGTTCTCTGCTGTTTTATAACATGATCATTTGCTTATGTCATGTCAGTCAAAATGAACTATACTTATGAATGCTGAATAGTCATTCCCTATAAAACTAATAGTCCTCATTTCATTGCTTGAGTCATTACATACAAAAATGTTGAACTAATTGTCAAAATCTGTGAAGCAAATTTTATACATTTCTTTGTCATTTTTTCCTGAAAATGTCTCCTAAATTGGACAATTTCTCTCAGGTGAACCTCAGCTGTCACTGACGAGGAGGAGTGTGTGAAGCAGTAGTTGTAACCAATGATAAGCCACTTCTCCACAGTCACTCAAAGCTGAATCCCATGAACCTTCACTTGGCAAACATATATGAACTGAGCAGGACATAGTGTGTACCATTTCTACAATACTGTGACACAGAAATGGAAGGTCAACGTCATGGAAGAGGGGTGAGGATGTGGGGAGGAAGGGGAAGGGGACAAAACAGGGGAAGAGGAAGAAGAGGCCAAGATAGGTGGATTCCTGATGAAATTAGGGCTACAGTTGTGGACCATGTTGTCAATCACGGCCTCACAATGGCTGAGGCTGGTCGAAGGGTGCAGCCAAATGTTGGGAGAACCACTGTAAATTCAGTTATTCAAACATTTCATCGGGAGAACAGGTGTGTATACTGGACAGTAATTCAGCACTAAACAATCTGCACTACTGTCATTGTGTCATATGTAAGTAATAAGTAAGTGTGTATTTTTCTTTTGCACAGTGCTGTGAACAAATTAGAATTGCAGTAAAAATGTGAAACATACGTATTCAGTGTCTACCAGCAGACACACAGCGAAAGGACGTGTGTCCTTCAGTGTTTGTGCAGAGTAAAGCAGCAGGACAGTTAAAGTACCTGAGACTTTACTGTCCACATCTGTCGGTCATTGATTTAACAAGCTGATGATGTTTCATCACAAACGATCAATGAAAATGTGTTTCAGACTGATCAGGTCAGAAATCAGTGCCATAGATTCATACTGCCACCTGCTGGTACTCACTGGGTACTGCAGCCATTCTGTTACTACAGAAATAATAACTGTCAGTGTGGGAAGATAGATAGATAGATAGATAGATAGATAGATAGATAGATAGATAGATAATCTTAATCAAACAAATCAGATAAAGGTAGAATTTTCCCTCTGACGTTTACGGAGGAAAAGAATACAGTAACAGAAAATAGAAATATTCAAGTGAAGAACAGGAACCTAAGTGAATGTACGTGGTTACTTTCCACCACTGCCTGTCTCATTGTGAATGTTAGACATGAATTGTGAATGGATGTTCTGTAGTGACTGTGTCAGGCCTCTCCTGGTTAAATCAGTCACTCTGTAGATTAACACTTAAAAATGTTTCCACCTAAAGAAAGTAAAAATATGTAAGATGAGTTTGACGTGAACTTTAAACCTGCGATAGTCATGAAATGTAACACTGTTCTGAGTTGAGTTGAAAGTGTTGGTTTAATGACATCAAAAATAAAGCAAATTAAAAGTTCAGTGACATCATAGATTTTAGAAATTGCATAAAGTGTAGAAGTTAAGGGGGATATTAAAAAAAGAAAAACCCTTAAAGTGTAATGTATTTTACTGTTTTACTGTCTTCCTCTGCCTTATCACCTCAACAGTCAATCACTGTCACTCAGCTTCATCATAAACTACTGTGAAATGTGTATTTCTGCTGCTTAAACTTTGAATTTGTATTTTCATCAGCACTGAGTGTAGGTGAGTATGATGTCCAGCAGGTGGTGCTGCTGCATCAAATATGTCAAAGGGGCTCATGTTCATGGTTTGTGTAAGATAAGATAAGATAATTTGACCCTTTATTGAGCCTGGCCGATAAGTAAAGTTTATAAAATAGAATTTAGAATATATTAATAATAATAATAATAATAATAATAAATTATAAAAGAGTAATTAGACCCAGAACCACAACCACAACTAGTTGCTCTAGAAACAGGAAAGTGTTGTTTACAACCAGAGAATGCAGTTTCTAGAGAAACTGTGGGTGTGAATGCTGCATGCTGAAAAGCTGACGCTACACTGCAATGCTGGCCTAAATGTGTGAGAAGGTGAAGTAGTGAGAATTGTTTTGTATCTGATTTAAACATTCTGCCCTTCCACTTGAATGGGGGAAAGAAAATCCTAAAAATAATTAAATATTTTGGAAAGTATGAAGTTATGAATGACAAAGTCATCACCAGAATGTCCTAACTGAGCGGAATATTTTAATGTTTGAATGAAATTTTTATGTTGAAAAGTATGGAAGGAGAAGACGAGGAACAAAAAGTGTTAGGGATTATTATAATAATAATGATAATATCATACCACCAACTCCAACCGTGTACAATAGTATGGGGTGCCGTTTGTAAAGTGGCTCATGCTGAAAATAACATCAACATTTTGCCACATTTAGCTTCAAACAATGTTTAATGTTTACCACATTTACAGCAATATTTGTTAACTTAGAAATATATTAAATAGTTAAATCTAAATATTAAATGTGGCACCTAAATGTTAAATGTTAAATCTAAATATTAAATGTAAATCTAAATGTTAAATCTAAATATTCAATACAATAGCTGGGAATCAAGAGAAAATGAAAAGCTGCGTCCCTAGCAATGCTGGGCTACATAGCAATGGTCATTACACAGTAATATCAGACCTCTGAATGCCTTTAATAGAGTCGTGTAATAAATAGTAATAAGTAATATGTGCTGATGTAGTACACAGTATAGCACAGAATATAAAAGGCTTGTATGAGCAGAGTGGGAACTCAGAGTGATGCCACACACTGATATAAAAGAGGTGTGGTTTATATTTGTTTTCCTGCTGAGTTCAGAGATTACATAACTCAGAATCAGAAGAGTGCGCAGAGCAGATAGACTGTTTGTTTGTCTCCTTATTCTACATCATTCCTCCTCTGACCATGGAGTATAGGAAGAACAGGAGAGGATATCCGGAAAAATTTGTGCGAAAACAGCACTTGAAGCTGAATGATTTAAGGCAGGTAGTTCAAACCAACTACTTAAACAAATGCATCCCAGAATACCCCCGACCAGAGTTCTATGTGTCTCATCTGAAACACGACACAGACGGAGATGGACTGGGTGGCATCTGGACGGATAATGGCTTCAAGAGCCATCACCAAAGTTCTCTGGTGTGGTGGAGTCTGGTTGTGACACCTGATGACATGGAGTCAGCTGAGAGGAGGCTCCTGGAGGAAACCTACCCCGACCGCACAGAGGAGCAGACCCAGATGCAGCAGAGCTTCCTGGAGAAGTTTGCCACCTCTCCTGCCTTCAAGAAGACCTCCAGGCTGGGCTCGTTCCGCTTCACCTTCCCCCTGGAGGAGGTGCTGGATGCTTACAGCGAGCAGGTATGATTATTGATCAGTTCATACAGTGTGCTGTGAGGGCGCTAGAATAAATGTGGTCGTATTGAACCGTTCGGTACGAGACTTTGGGTTCGGTGCACATTATGAAGTGAATGATACGCTGAGCTGTCCTACAACATTTAAAAATCAAATCCACAGCTTAAACTGTGTTTAATATAAAGTTACCAAAGAGGGAGCTCACAGGACAGAACAGGCAACATGCTGTCTGCGCCCCCCAAACCAGAACAGTCTACTGCAGTGAGTGGTGTTAACAGCAAGTAGTCACAGGGGTTCGAGAAGTGCCCCCGGAGACGGCCAAATTGTGCTTCCCTGGGCTTTCTGACAGTCAGGCAGGACAAGCTAGACATCTCTAAACATTCACTCTTTGCTTCTTCTGATAGTGACTTGAGCTGCACCAGTCTTATCCAGCATGAAATCCCTGTGGCTGACTAAGCACCTGTGTGTGAGAGGTATCGGAGAACCCCCCCTCGCCTGTATGAAGAGGTGAAAAATCATACCAAGAAGCTTTTAGAGCAGGAAGTGATAAGAGGAAGTAGTAGCCCGCACTCTTCCCCCTCAGTGACAGTATGTTTGGCCGTTTTTAAAAGTATTTATCTTATATCGTATAGGCCCTAAAACTATTGTATAAATACGATAATTATCAACACTGTGTCTGATACTAAAGTCCTGAAGCCTGTGTCCAGGCCAAAGACCAACAAGGCCCTGTTTTTCTGAAATGACTGCCTTGTTGTGTGATTCCAGTTGCTTGCCCCACCTCAAATATGCCCCAGTCTCACAGGCACACACACACACACACACACACACACACACCACTGTATATAACCACATTCAGGATAGATTCATTTCATCTGGCTTTACAATACCTCATAAGGGGATTCTGACGTAAAACTTCCATCATTATGTGTACAGATCCACTGGCATGTAGCCCACATGTAATGTCACAGTAGGACTGCTGTACATCAAATGACCAGCAGATATCAGTACTCCCATATGAGCTGTTAAACGGGGCTTCGTGTAATCGGCCTTTTGGCGAAGCAATAGGCCGGAAAGATTTGACACATTCACGGGGCTTCATCACACCATCACTAACTGGAGTGAGTCATCTTGGACAGCTACCTGTGGCTACACCACCACATGTCCCGATCTGAGTTTCAACCATTTTCAGTACTTGTATTGTATGACAATTTTCACAGCATGAGTTATTACAGAACATGTTTGGTTCATGTTTAAGATGTAAGTATGTGGCCCTGAAAGCTTTGAAAGAAGCGTTAAAAGATAAACCTGCAGTGACTTAAAGCAGAAAAAAAATCAGAAGTCTTTTCCTCTGAACAATGTGAATCAGTTTGGTGGCTGGTGAGACAAACTGACTGCAGCATTTGATTTACTGAGTTTATTTTCTTGAGCAACACTGAGCTAACTGAGGATCAAAACCACAGGAAATAAAACACTGCAGTCAAATTGTGAAAGCACACACTTTTCACAGCGATGCATAAAATACCCCAAAAGGCAAAATATCAGGTGGAGCCTAATTGTTGTTTCAATCTGAGCGATAAAGGAAACTGATCAAATGTTCACAACCCAAACACAAAACCAAACTCCAAAACAGACGTCACCATGACACCTCTCTTATTTTCTCTTTTGTACAATACTATTGCTCTTTTATAAAGCAGAAGTATTTCTTATCCTATTACTGGATTAATCGATGGTAGAATATGCTATTACTAAAATAATCGATAGCTGCAGACCTAGTGGCATTGTAAATCTATCTATACATTTATCTATCTATCTAATCTATACACATTTATATATATATTTTTATATATGCACACACGTGACAACGTGGGGAACTACAGACTCAAAGAAAATTGGCCAGTTAAACAGCATTTTACACCATGGCTGAAACCGGTACAATGCATTGTATACAAGGCTCTGTGTATTTTATCCAAAAAGTTTTTCAAACTCGGCATGATGGGAATCAAAGCAGTGGAATCGCACATGCAGAGTGAGAGGCACAAAATCGCCAGGAAAAAACTTACCAACAAACACCAGGCATTTCCCACGTCTTTTTCACCCTTGTCTCCATAATGAGACAAAACGTCGTGTTCCATATCTTAATAAACATTTGGGCAAAATTGTTCCTAAACCTAAATAAGTTTTTTTCAGGAGTTCTCACAGAAAGGAGGACTTTCAGAACTTCACAGGGACATTGATGAATGACGTTTCCATGTGCAGTGAGTCGTTCAATGAAACCGCTTTTTATTGTCTCCAGTTTTGCTCCGGTGCTCAGCCCATCATGCGGGTGTTTGAGACCGTCCTGTACAAACAGGAAGTGGTGTACACTGTGCTGGTCCACAGCCCAGCCAATCAGGAGTTCTCAGACTATCCTTTGCTGACTGACGACCCAGACGCTGTCTGTGCTTATAGAGATGGCCGCTTCATCTGGAGGCCTGAGGCCATGAGTGAGACACACAGGTAAGAATCAACCGTAGTGATGGTCAGATATTTCAGATGTTTCTCTTTATAACCTCCATCTTTATCTTAACATATGAAGCCACTCGACACACTGTTGCACCAAGCCTGGATCTTTAGTCAGTTTAGTTCTGATACAAATATTAATGTGGTTTTGAGCAATGGAAATGGTTCAAATCCTTTATCTGTCTTTATTTTTCTGTCAGCTATGAGCTGATCCGGAGACCTGGTGAAAAGCAGATGGAAGCACAGAAGGTGGCGTCTTACCCTCAGTTTTATGTTTGGGATAATGTCGCCATCGCCCTGCACGTGGAGGAACAGGTACCCTCACTGCTCGTTGTTCTCACTCTTTACAGTCACATCAGATTCAGGTCCATTTCAGCGGTCAGTTTGATTTTACAGAAGCTGTTTGGATTATGGGTGGCATGGTGGTGAAGTGGTTAGCACTGTCGCCTCACAGCAGGAGGGTTCCTGGTTTAATCCCAGGAGGGAGCCCTTCTGTGTGGAGTTTGCATGTTCTCCCCATGTCAGCGTGGGTGTCTGCAGCAGCGGGTCTGTCGGGCAGCTGGTTTAACTACAGGCAGATTCACTCGCTACAGGGGCGAGGAAATAAAACAAATGAACAGCCAATCAGAGTGATCTCTCTCACCGACAAGCTCCGCCGTTGATTCAACATGCTCTATCGGCTGAAAAGCCACCGATGCCGAAGTGCCGACGGTGCGGGACACACCGCAAAAACTAGGCCGACAGACGCTCACCGACAGCCCGACTTGTTTCTTAAATATTTTTGATTGAAGAAGTTTTAAGTCATTGTAAGTTAGTAATGGTCTATAAACCTGTATTTCTCATTTGTCTTTCTCCTCCTCTTCCTCCTTCTCCCTCCTCGTCAAAATGCCTGGCCCCGAGAATATGGACAGAATTCTACTGATAATACGTTTTGTATTATTCTGTAATTTTTAGTATTTAACAATAATGCTCATCTGAGTTAGCACTTAGCATGCCTGCTAATATCAAGCCCTTTCAAAGACTGCAGTTGTTCTGCTCGTCATCTTCTTCTGTTATTTTTCTGTTTTAGGTGCTGAAATTTGATTCTGGCCGACTGAGAGAGAACCTCAAGTACTGCGACATAGAAGGCTTTGTATATACACGTAGTAACACCCTTGTGAGCTTCCCAGACGCTAAAGAGATTGTGGAGGAGTTGTGGCCTGGCTGTCCCCCACTGGAGGAAGATAAAGAACCAAATTCAGAGAATGAATGAATGAATTTTATTTTGGTTACATACGTCTTGAGAAACAAAGATTATTCCACACAAATTTTCTCAGTCAATAACCAAAAAGAAACAGGCTGAAGCCCCAGCCTTATTTTTGCCTCTCCAATAACAACCAGAGGAAACCCCAGAATTTCAACAACACCAAAGAAAGGAAATAAATTAATTATAAATACATTATACTCTGAATTATAAACCTCAATTATTTTACATTTTAATCATTTTAAGACTTTTTTTAAGCACTGAGTCTAGTCCACAACTTGACTCCCAAAACTGAAACACATCTGTATTTTACATTGGTTCCCACTTCACATGTTTCATAAAGAAACAACCCTCTTAAATTATAATCTCCTTCTCTTAATCTAAAAAAATATTGCAGACAAACAGGAAGTTTCTCTTGGCAACATGAAAAAGTATTTCCAATATTTTTAAATACACAAATGTCTGGAAACTGGAGGAGCTCTTTTCTGACATTTAACTATGGGTCTACATGAATCTTTGTTTTATATGCATTTTCTCAAATTTCAGCATAGGTCAATATATACAAACATTTCTTACTCAACAACTGTCAGCAGCAGCAATGGATTTAGATAATTTCGGTTTAATATGTTCTATGTGTGGCTTCCAACATGGTTTATGATCTAAAATCACTCTATATCATATATATACTCTATAATCACTATAATCACACAAAATTTTGTTTGATGTACTCTTTCAATCATTTAAATTCAATTTTATTTCACAATTAGTCCTGATACTCCCGAACACCATGAATTTAGGTTTATATTTTCAACTTGATCAATTCCCTTTCTACTGCTTTTAATAACTCTTTCATGTCCTCACCTGGACAAAATAAATTTGTTTCATCAGCAAATGTTACAGATTTCAACATATTAGATACCGTACAAATATCATTTAAATAAAGTATAGATAACTTAGGTCCTAGTACTGAACCTTGTGGAACACCACAGGTTACTCATCTAAGATAGTTTTAATTTCACATACTGAAACCTATTATTTAAATAACTATTTAACCAAAGTTGTGTGAAACCTCTTAAACCATAGTGTTCACATGGTATAAGAAGTAGGGAATGATTGATTGTGTCAAATGCTTAATGTAAATCAATAAATACACTATAACTCGTATTTCTCAACAAAGTCCTGAAAGTCTGTTTTTAGTATTTCATAAAATTGAAGTGGCAACAATGACACAGGTCTATAATTTGATAATTTGATACAATATGCTTGTCACTATTTTTATAGATTGTAACCACTTTAGCCTTTTTCATTTTATCAGGAAAAATACTTGTAGTGGTGGTGCTTCGCAATGCTACTTTTAATAAACTCTGTGGTGTCAGGTCATGTGAGATGTGCTGGTTTTTAACTGTGTGTGAGAGGAATCAATGTGGAAGAGTCTGTCCAGTCTTTAAGCTCTGGTTTTATGTCTCTGCCCCGCTGACAGCTGCGGCCAGAGGTGTTATGTTTTCAGGTTTCATCAACCCGTCTGTCCCATTCTTGTAAACACAATATCTCAAGAACGTCTCGAGAGAACGATTAATTAACCAAGTTTATACCATCAGAAACACAAACTCTCGGGTCAAACTCAGTGGTTGTTGGACCCATCCACCACCCCTCCTGCCTCACTCGAACTTTCACCGCCTTGAGTTTTGTCCTTGTCCCGGCGCGTTTCCCCCTGACGCCGTTGGATGCCGTTAAACTATATCGTACGATACAATATGTTATATCGTATCGATATAACATATCATGGTTAAAGGATGCCTTTTTTCGTTGGTTTCTGACGCCACAAGTCACTGTACAAGTGCTGTATTTTAACGACTCTGGAGTGAGACCGTGCTTCTCGGTCCCAACCCTGGAGTTACACTGGTGTAAAACAAATGTGTATTCAAACAAATTCCATGTTTCACTGGTAGCAGTAATATAATATAAAACTAATATAAAATTTAAGACAACAGAGACCATAGACAGAGTCTTTATTTATTCATCAGGATCAGGTAAGGTGTCGTAAAATGGAAACACTCAAGAGCCCCTTTTCCACCGCAGGAACTTTTATCATTTACCTGGGATTTTGAAAAACCTCGGCGCGTTACCAGTAAAATTACCCAGGGGGGGGGGATTTTCCCTCAACCCCAAACTTTCCCTGAAAAAAGTACCTAGTAGGGGGGTAGGACTTTTCAGATTCCCCGGGATGCTTGAGGGGTGGGACTGTGTGCTGAAGAACGCTGATCGGTGGAACACACATTTGCAGTGTTCCGCACTTCGTGCCAGTGTGGCTGCAAACTTTATTTAATTTCTACAAACTTCTCTTTGTTTGTGTTTTGATCATTTGGAAAATGTTAGTTCACTCTCTCACTCCATGAGAGCAACTAGCAGAGAAACAACAATAGCCACTGGGTTTTCACTGAGTCCCATCTTTTTCCCGATCAACGGAGCTAGTTGGTAAATTAAACTTTTACCAAACCCTGTAGGAAGGACGGAAAACATCCTTTTTTTCAGTAAAAGCTTTCAATGCAGCTGTTTGCTCTACTTTTAAAGAAATTGTACATTCCAGTTCATTCAACACATTTACCATTGCAGTTTCAAAATCAGTAGCCATGTTGGTTGTTTATGAAATGCATTCACTCTGCTCCTTGTCCCTCCTATTCTGATGACGTGCCCGCCCCAAAGTAATAAACAGTTGTGATTGGCCCGGTTAGCTTTAGATGCCAGAGTGCGCCTTTATTTTTTATTTTTTTTAAAGATTATTTTTATAATAATAAATATATACAGTGGTGGAAAAAAGTTTTCGGACACCCCATGCATTTGTGAAATATTGCATTAAGAATCACTCTTAGGTCTTCAAGTGCAATTTCTTTTAGTACAGTCACAGCCAAAATACTAAATAAATCCTAAAAAAGCCATTTAAAACTTAAAATTAATTGATTCCATAAAAATACATAAGAAATTTTGAGTATTGGGTCATTTTGGTACCAGTGATGAAGGTCGTTCTTTTTATTAAAAGACACAATTTTTGTTGCCAAGCTTCGTGTCTACATAAAGCCAGCACATTTGAAAGTTCTTCAGACACAAAAATGGCTAAAACAAGGAACCTAACGCAGGAAACACGCCTGAAG
>NC_065508.1:2091322-2131950 GCF_006386435.1 Epinephelus moara | reverse complement strand
CATTCTCTGTTATTTGTTGACTTTGATACCGACAATGTTGAGAACTGACATATTGAAACTGTCAAGAATTTAGTTTTGTTAGTTTTTCTTGTAAACAATAAACAAAAAAAATATAATTTGTATTTGTTTGTATCTGTCTAATGCAGCCACACCTTTTGAAACACAAAAAAGATTTTTCCACAAATATTTCATGATAATATTTGAGATTGTGTAAAATTTTAAGGGTGTCTGAAAACTTTTTTCCACCACTGTATATATATATTAGTGACACGCAGACCAGGCTCGAGCCCGTGACTGCTGCAGCGAGGCAATGCCTCTGTACATGGGGCGCCTTTATGATTGCATGGTCAGACTAATCTGCGGAGCGAAATAGAATATGAGCTCACGAGATTGGGATGGTTTCACCAGGCTAACGTCATCAGCCTGATTTGAATACATTTTCTGGAACTTTGAGGTGCGATGGAAACGCAAACCACACAGATTTCCAGGAGTTCTTTACCCAGGTAAATAAATTCCTGGAAATAAAAGTACCTCAGACTTAACTCTCCATCACCGCTGTCCTCTGAGCTTCAAGCAGTTTGTGTGAGTGTCAGTTAAAACTGACAAACTGATGATGTTTTGGCCCAAACCATCAATAAAAACACAAACTCATTTTTTGTTGCAGATTGATCAGGTTGAACTTGTTGATTTCTTCTTCTTCTTTCTGTTTAATGGCGGATCGTAAGCAACGTTCAGGTGAATACCGCCACCTACTGTACAAGAGTGTGTAGCCTCATATCCCCTCCTTTAACTCCAAAACACCTTAAAGGGCCCGTGTGTAAAATGGGTTGAAAACAGTGACATGTAGCGTTTAGATTAGATTCTAGATTGCAGCGCTCACTCGCTCGCCTGTGCTCACCCCTCCTGTCGGCAAAGTTACAGTGGCCTCCGAGGACCAAAACACTTTGGAAAAATGGCGTCGTCCGCGACAGAGAGCAGCGTCTCTGCCGGTAACATATCCGAAGCAACGAGCAATGAGGTGAAGATCTAAACCATATTACGATATGTTATAGGTTATCAGTGAGAGGTTAGGAGTGTTTTATTCCAAGTTGTTTTGGTAACATGAGCAAACATTAGCGCAGTAATGCTAAATAAAGTCATGGCACAGTGCGGCAAATAATCGTTAGGTTGGTAGGATAACCGTTAACGTTACATATTATAATATACATTTGCAGAGTGATTTTCCACAGCACAGGTGATTTGAAATAGGCTGCTATCCTATTGTCTGTTATGCCTTTGACATAAGACTAAAATTTTCGTAAGTGTTTTACAGTAATTGCTCTACCTGGAGATGATGTAACGTTACGAACTCTCCTCCTCACTCCCTACTTGTTGAGTCCAACACGTAACGCTATTATACTACGTGCTGACAAATAGTAGCATTTATTTTAGTAGTTTACCTGTCCTGCAGGAAACATGCCACTTCAGCGTCGGATTGAAGCCCTTTGTCCTTCATGAACCCCCTCCATCGCTGAAAAACNATTATACACTTATATAAACATATTAATGGGTAGAATATTCAGATTCAGATTCAGATTTGACAATAAACCATGCCAAATATTACACACTGGCCCTTTAAATCTGGAGTCACTTCCACCTTTCAACATATTTATAAACCTTTTAAAATCAACCCTTACTGAACAGTGTCACTGCTTCTAACTTGGTGCCTTTCAATAGTCTGTTTTACCTTGTTATGTGTCTCACTAAGTCTAATGTGCTCTCATTGACTTTGTGTTCTAGTATGTTTAGTATGTCAGACTTGTGTTCTCGTGGTTTTAGTGTCCATTGTCTTGTCCTTTGTGTACTTGTAACTTTTTCCGCTAGTCTTGGCCAGGACTCCCTGGAAGAAGAGTTACTGTAACTCAATGTGACCCTTCCTGGTTAAATAAAGGTTAAATAAAATAAATAAATTCTACCCATCAATCCTGACTGCCTCAGAAAGTTGAAAAGTGCTTTCCTCACATCCCTGATCTTATCTCCTTCTCCCTCTGTCCCTAAAATTCCAGCCAGTCCACTCACACTGTGCTGCTCTCACTCTCCTCTGCAGCCTCTCTCTGATGCATACTTTATGTTCCACATTTTCCTTCACACCACATCTCTCACACTTGTCAGTATTTTTTTTCCCCCATTACATTAATTATATCATTCAGACCAGTATGACCGACTCTAAGCCTCATCGTGACGATTTCCTCTCTTCTGTTCCTTTCTTTAAAGATTTTTGTCATGACTGATTTTCTGGCCTTTCTGGTCATATCCCATCTTTTTTGCCATATTTCCAAGTCTTTTGCCTTAATAATTGCTTTACCCTCTTCTTTTCCATAAGGTACTGTGACTCTTATATTCTTTTCTAGTGCCCTTTTTGCTGGGTCATCAGCAGCCTCATTACCCTTCAAACCTGTGTGAGCTGGCACCCAGCAGAACTGCACCTCAATGCCACCCTTGTGAGGCCTGAGCAAACTATACTGTATTTCAGTGAATAAGTCTTCCCTGATTATGTTTGTTGATTGTAAGCTTTCAACCGTAGCCATCTGGTCTGTCCTACTCCACCCGCTGTAGGCTAATAATTGCTGCCCCCATTTCTGCTGTGAATACTGACAAGTGATCTGACAGGCGTCTTGACACTGGTACTCCAAACTCCTGAATGTACACCCCTGCTCCCCCACACTGCTTTGGGTTCTTAGAGCCATCTGTAAATATTTTGAGATAGTTGTAGTAAGTAGTTCTCAGGTATTCACTTGTTTTCTCCCCCACTTCATTCAGTCTCCATTCTTTTTTGAAAGTTTTATCATTTATGTCCACCTTTGCCTCAGGGCCAAAACACACCGGCGGCGTCATATGACGCGAGTCAAGTGCCGCCCCCAACACACAAAAAAACCGTCGCGCTGCGGGGCGTCAACCGGATTTCTATTGTACACTCCAGTCCGCTAGGCTGGGAAGTACAAAATAGCGCTTTTTCAAGGGCGGCGACGCTGGAAAAATAGGACAATAGCGTAAAGTGCCGTGGCGCGGCACGTCTACGCGCGTAGAGCCGCCGCCGGTGTGTTTGGCCTTCAGGGTACATCCATGGGGGAATCCTCTGGGGAGTGGGTTTGGTTGGAGCTGTGGGTGTGAGTCATCTAGGCTGGAACTAGTCTGACGACATCAGACTAGTTCCAGCCTAGTCAGACAAGCATGAACTGATGAAGCCTCTTGGATAAGAGGTGAAACGTCTTCTAAGACAAAACGGAGTCCAGTTGCTTTCGATTCAATTGCCTTGAGATAACTATGACCTGGATAAATGAGAATATCCACAGGCACGTAAAGCTCTGTACTGTAATCTGTCCATTGTTTGTAATGTTGTCTGAGCTGCTGCCCCATAAATGATACATCCATAGTAAGTGTCGACCTCATACGTGCCCTAGATATGTCCAGTAATGCCTGTTTGTCTGCCCCCCAGTCACATCCGGCCACCGCTTTCAACAAGTTCATGACTTTTTACACTTGTTGATTTCCTCCACAGTGTCAGAAATCAGTCCGTTAGATTCATGCTGCCACCTGCTGGTACTCTTTGAGTACTGCATCCATTCTGTTTCACGGAAATAGATAACTGTTAGTATGGCTGAATCCAAATGTTTGGGCTTCACCACACTTGCAGATTCGTGGACATTGCAGGGGGTGCTGAGGCTCCAAAGCTACATTCATCCAGACCACAAGGGGCCTTAAGTGGACTTCCTGCAGACTCCCAGAGAGTCCACTTGGGGTGCAGACTTCACTGATATAATGACCCACAATTCATAGTAATAGGCCTACAGACGTGACGTTGTGGGTTTTTAAACTGCCGGAAAAAAACTTATGAATGTGTAAAATAGTTATTGATGATAGTTAGGTCTATTAAAATGCTGCTTAAAGTGTGTCGGCCAAAAGTAATATTCAACCACATCATGATCCAGAGGTATGTTTAAGTACAGGCTGCAGAGGGACTGAAAATACAGTTTATTATTGCAGCCTGTCAGACTGGGCAGTGTGGCAGGCTGAAAAACAACAAAAGAAGGTTTCTAATGTCAGTAATGTCAGTTTATGGAGTTACAGTCCTGATTTTAAACATTTCTGTTTTGAATCATGTGCAGCCTGTTATATAGAGATTATAGATACATTTTGTTTAGTCACAGAAAAGTGTAAACATGTGATTTATATCTTGTTATCTGCAGGAACAGATGAGTTCAGCTCTGTTCATCAACTGATATGACATACTGTGTGTATAAATATGACAGCAGCGATAGTTTAACGTTTCCACGGCAACAAGTAAAACAGTCTCGAGGGCTGTCTATCAGCTGCTTACAGTCTCTACGTTACGTGATGACAGTAAATACGTCACACTGCGTACAACTGAAGTCTGTGAGGGCTCAGCACCAATACCACACAGTAAAAATACTTTGTCACAGTTAAGGTCCTGTGTTGAAAATGTTCATTTAGTTGAAGTATGTAAGTATGATCAGTAAAATATAGTAAAGCATTAAAAGTATAAAAATGTACCTATTAACTAATGATTATTGAAATGAATCAAATTTGTGTTTAAGTACACGACATGAGTAAATATACTCAGTTACTCTCCACCACTGCCTAACCATTCACACAAGATAGTTTACATTTGCAAACAATTCATTTTCAATCTTAATACTTAAACTATATTTTACAGTTATACGAACACATTTTCACTTCAGATTATTTTCATTGCAGGACATGTAACAGAGTATTTTTACACCAAGTGCTTTTGCCACTGGTGGTATTATAATTATTATAAGGTCATGGTAAAGATGCAAGCACGGTGGCGACAGTCATCATGGTTATAATGATTTAAAAATGTGTAAATACATTTTTATACTTTCACAGTGTGGTGCAGCTCAGCTTCAGCTGATTTAGTTTAGAAATTATTTTTCTTCTTTCTTTCTTTCTTTCTTTCTTTCTTCAAGACACTTGATGAACATCAGCTGATAAAAAATAATTTCAGTTATGTCTCAGTTTTATATGTTGAGACAAAGATTATGTGTTTTATATATTTATTATCATTATTATCATTAATATTCTTATTACTATGCCATTCCTACAAGTCATTTGTCTCCTTTGTTAAATGGGTAATGTCAGTCATTTATGCTGTAACGATTAATATGATTTCATTTTATTAATAACCCCTGAAATTCAGACTTTTTAAAATTAAATTTTAATTATGTTAATGTACTTGTTTATGTTATGTTTATTGTTTGTGGTTATTAAAGCGTTGCTGTTGTTTCCTTGGGTCTTTGTGCTGTTATTTATTAATGGAAATGTTAATGTTCCCGTTATATAAAAAGCAAACTGGGCAAAAAAATTCAATTACAGGATATAGATATTTTTATGTGTTTTGAAAGTAGGTGGGAAAAGATATTGTGTTTATAAGTTTTTGTACATTTAATTTTGTTATTGGGAAAATTCCACTTTGACAAGCAGAGGTACAACAATATGGCACCACAGTAAGATGCCTTAAGAATAAAAAGGCAACCGAAATTAAGGATGTGTTTGATAATTCCACATGAGACAGTATTCCGTCCTTTTTCTTCATTTTCTCATTTCCCCCTTTCTTTCTTTAATATTGTTTTATATTTTATTTATTATTTATTTAGGATATATGTACTCCTGTATGGACAGTTATGTGTGTACATAATGTCGCTATGTCTGTTCAATAAAGAATTATCATTATTATTTTTATTTTTTTAAATCATGTTTTTATTTCTACAATAGCTTTATTTTTTTTTATAAAGACGCGGAAGAGAGACTTTTATTGTGAAGGTTGTTGTTGCCGGAAGTGGTGTGTAACCTGATGCCGGTGATCTGAGGCAAAGTCCGTCAGAGAATCGTTAAACTAACGGAAAATAAAGAGATTTAAAGTATGTCAGTGACATTAAACTGACACAGCAGTTTTATAGAAGTTACATTTTTGACTAAGAAACTGTTTTAACAGATTTAAAGCCACATTTCACGTTAAAGACGACTGAAGTTTATCGCTAACGTTAGCTAACGCTGTTGTCTGAGTAGCTACCGAAGCTAACGCGAGCTAACAGGATTAGCTCTGTGGGATTAACACAAAATAAAGGTGTGCTGATGGCCGTGAGGAGGAGCACCGGGTCGCGACACACCGGGGAGCTGTAAAGGTGAGTGGTTTACGTTACAACCGGACACATCTGCTCCCGTGTGAAGCTAACCGTTAGCCAAAACACAGAGTCTAGGAAGATAACGTTACCTGACTTCATCACCTGGAAAGGTAAAAAGACACGTGACCAAAAACCGCTGTTGGTTTGGCCCAACAAAAGAGAGAATAGCACACCAGACTCAGCAGAGTTCAATGTTGGGTTATAGATGACCCTAAAGTCTACTGAAGTACACTCAGCGGCCACTTTATTAGGTACACCTGGTCAACTCTCCTCAGAGATGTTGGTCCATATTGACATGATGACATCACACAGTTGATCCATGATGAGAATCTCCCGTTCCAGCACATCCCAAAGGTGCTCTATTGGACTGAGATCTGGTGACTGTGGAGGCCATTGGAGTACAGTGAACTCATTGTCATGTTTGAGATGATGTGAGCTTTGTGACATGGTGCGTTATCCTGCTGGAAGTAGCCATCAGAAGATGGGTACACTGTGGTCATAAAGGGATGGACACGCTCAGCAACAATACTCAGGTAGGCTGTGGTGTTTAAACCATGCTCAGTTGGTACTAAGAAAATCTCCCCCACACCATTACACCACCAGCAGCAGCCTGAAGCGTTGATACAAGGCAGGATGGATCCATGCTTCCATCTGAATGTGGTTTTTCCAATCTTCTATTGTCCAGTTTTGGTGAGAAAACCCGTGTGAATTGTAGCCTCAGTTTCCTGTTGTTAGCTGACAGGAGTGGCACCTGGTGTGGTCTTCTGCTGCTGTAGCCCATCTGCTTCAAGGTTGGACAAGGTGTTGTTGCTTCAGAGATGGTCTTCTGCACACCTTGGTTGGAACCAGTGCTTATTTGACTTCCTGTTGCCTTTCTATCATCTTGAACCAGTCTGGCCATTCTCCTCTGACCTCTGGCATCAACAAGGCATTTTGGCTCACTGGATATTTTCTCTTTTTGGGACCATCCTCTGTAAACCCTAGAGATGGTTGTGCTGAAAATCCCAGTAAATACTCAGACCAGCCTGTCTGGCACCAACAACCATGCCACGTTCAAAGTCACTTCAATCACCTTTCTTCATCATTCTGATGCTCCGTTTGAACTTCAGCAGCTCGTCTTCACCATGTCTACATGACTTAAATGTTAATGAGCTGCTGACACCTGATTGGCTGATTGGCAGGAACCATGAAAGGCTTTGCAGTGTAGTTATGTTCTTGTGGCCTTATGTCATATGTCAAAATAACAGTCGTGATTGTATGGGTAAAAAAAAAGAAGGTAAAAGATAAACATTTTGATTTTTTTCTTCTTCCCCCATTTGTGGCGCCCCCTATGGATGACGGCAACCTAAGCATTCACCTGTACTGCGTATGTTACAGTTCTCATCCAGCAACATCTGTTGTGTTTCTCCAGGATGCTCCAGGGGCCGTACACCAGCCTGGACCGGGACCGTCCCCTCATCCGGCTCCCTTTCACCAGCTTCGCCGTGGGGACGGTGCTGCTGCCTCTGACCGGCCTCATCGCCTGCCTCTTCATTTCACTGGTGTACCACTTTGAGGACGCAACGTTCACACACTGTCATGTGAGTCGCCGTGTTCTTAAAAAAAAAAAAAAAAAAAATACTGATGAGATGGAATAAAGAAAAACTCCTGTCTGTGTTTCCTGTTCGAAAAGCTGAAATAAACACCTGCTTTCTTTTTGTCGTCACCCTCCAGGTATCAAACTACCTCCCGTCCATTAGTGCCGCCATCAGTCGTGTTCCAGAGCGCTACATCTGGCGTAGCTGCATCGGTCTGCACTCGGCGCCGCGCTACCTGGTGTCCGCAGCCTACTTCAGCTTCTACCGCGGCCGCTTTGCCAAGAGACTGCCGGAGCTGCTGCTGAGCGGGCTGGCTCTCCTCTGCAGCCTCGCCGAGAACACCGGCCTGCTGCTGCTCACATACGTGGCGTCCACTGAAACCTACAGTGAGTACAGCCGCCATCCAGTGACCAGCCGGGACAGGTCGTCCGGTCAGGATTTAAAACACCAGAGAAGCCATATTTGTCTGCTCTGAGCTCGTCTTATTTGTGCTGCTGCAGACCAACTGTTGCTGAAGTCTTGAATCTTGGATGAACGTGTTAACGACCTGTCTGTGTCCGCAGATGTTCACAAAAACGGTTTCATCATGTTCATTGGGAGCTCGCTGGTGCACATGCTCATTACATGCAGACTGTGGCAGGTGATCAGGAGACACTATGTGAACCCAGAGGTAACAAACCTTTATCTTTTCCCTGAACTGTCTCAGCTGTTCAATCTGTTACCTGTGTCATTAACCAACCAATCAATCAGCCAATCAATCATTATAGAAATATAAATAAAATGTCCAAAATAACACAAATTCTGATGACAAGTGATCAGAGATCAGTGTTTTATTAAACCTGTCTGACACAGTCGAGCTGGGTCACAAATATATAATTACTTATTCTGTCTTTGCGTGATGTGTAAAATGTCTGCAGTGTTTAGAATCGTTATATTATGTATAAAATATGAAGATATACAACATATTTAAACCTAATATGTACAACATATATAAACATAAAATAAACAGCATATGTAAATGGAAAATATTCGTTATATATTACCGTAATATATACAACATATATAAACAAACAACAAACATGGACGATAGAGCTGCAACGACTAGTCGATTCATCGATTAGTTGATCAACAGAAAATTAATTGGCAACTGTTTTGATAACCAAATAATAGTTTTAATATTTTTTTTTTTACATTTGTTGGTTTTGTGCATCTTAAATGTGAGAATTTGATGTTTTTCTTTGTCATACATGTTAATAAACGGAGTAGCTCTGGGTTTTCAGACTGTTAGTCACGTAAAACGAACCGTTTTCTAACATGTTATTTACAAACCATTAATCTGGAAAATAATGGGCAGATTAATCAATAACGAAAATAATTATTTGCAGCCCTGCGGTTTATATGCAGCGACATTTATGCTGAAAAAGCCAAAACAAGATCTTTCATGTGGCTGAGACGTTGATTCTGTCGTGGCACAGTTCAGTCCTCCGGTGCACTTCCTGCTCGCCATTCTTCTTCTTCTTTTGTTTATTTACCAAAAATCTTTATGAGAACAACTTGGTCCCTTTGGTCATCAGAAGTCAGATTCACCATCAGGGATACAGACCTTTGATTGAATCATGTGGACACACACAGCTGAGTGGAATAACTTTGTTTTTGTAATATTGTTGCAGCTTCTTTATTATTCTTGCACAATATAGTTTTTTTAATTTGATGTTTTAACATGTTGTAGTCATTAAAAAAGATTAAATGAATGAGTCGGCTCAAAGCTTTAAAGAAATTTTATTTTCCAGCCCATCTGATCAGCAGCTACCTGAGTGTGTTTGTAGAGACAGTCCAGGTGTGCTGTCTGAAGCAGTGCTCAGTTTTCACCTGCAGAGGGCGCCGCACAGCTAAAAATCCACTTCATGAGCTCAGAGCAGGTCTTGAAAGAACGCTTGAGGACATTCCAGGGGTCCTTAATCATTTCAGAGGTGCCTGAGGGGGTGTAGGGTTCCTTTAGGAGCTTCTAAGTGTCCTTACTTGGGCCCCAGTATTCCTTGTGGTCAAATTTGGAACCTTAAGAAAGTTTAGAGGTTTTTACTGATCCTTGGGGAGGTTTTGGAGAAATTTGGGTGCCAGGGGCCTTCTCTCTCTTGGTCTCCTTGAGCAGCATTAAAGGGATTGGAAGATCCTTCATGATAGTCAAGGTGGAATGATTTCCTGGGAGGAGAGAGGACGCAAGGACGCATCAGTTAGCATTATGAAAAGCACCCGTTGTCGTGGTTCTGAAAGTGCTCCAGGAGGCTCTTTGTTGACTCTGAACAGGTTTTTGTGGTCCTTAAAGTGGGTCAAGGTGTGCTTGAGGACATTCTAAGAATTCCCTCAGGCGCATTGTAGTTGTCCTTGAAGAGGATTTTAGGATCTTTAAGTAGGTTCTCCTGTGGTTCCTTGAAGATGATCTGTGGTCCTTAAGGAGGTTTGGGGCCATTGATTCTTGAGTAGGATCAAATGGACCGTGACGAGGCTTGGGGATCCTTGTCATGGTTCTAGATTTAAGTAGACTTTTAAAACATTGAAGGATCCTTGAAAAGGCTCAAGGAGTGCTTTATGACATTCCAGGGGTTCCCCACATAGGCCCCTGTGGTCATTATCCTTGAGAAGGTTCTGTTGGTCTTTGAGGTGGACCTGGGAGTTCTCATGGAGGTTTTTAGGGGTCCTTGAGGAGATTTTCATGGTACTTGAAGTGACCAAGGAGTTCTTGAAGTAGTATAAGGATCATTCTGATAGTTTTAGGAAGGCTTTCAGTTGTGTTGAGTAGGTTGCAGAGGTGGAGTCAGGCGTCAGGAATGTCTCAGAAGGTTCACAAGGTCTTTGAAGAGAATCATTGTGTCCCCAAGGGTTCTTGAGGAGATTGACATGATGTTCTAGGAGGCTCTTGAGGTGTTTTGAGAGTCTTTGTGTAAACTGAAGACGCTCAAATGGTGCTATAGGAAGATCAGTAGATCTTTGAGGTGCTTGTAGTTTTAGGATTGCTTGAGTAAGGTTTTTTGGGAGGTTGTAGAGCCTGAAAAAGGCTCTAGGAATATTTCAGAAAGTTTTAGGGTCCTTGAGAATGTGTCATGAAATATGGGCGCTGTCTCTTTGCAGCCATAGCGTGACGTGTTGCTGTTTTAAATAAAGATTTGACAGAAAGGGGAAGTGCAGATGATGTTTCTCAGACCAGCAGTGTGTCATTAAAACAGAGCAGGAACCTGCTGGCTGGATGTCTTTTTTTGTTTTTTTTTTCAGGATCACATGTTGAAATGCAGTTCGGGCTCTCCCAGTCGAGCAGGAAATAGATGAACATGTTCTAAATCTAACTTCTGTCTGAGCTTTATTTTAGTGCTTCCCTGTTTCATGTGTCACTCAGTGATTGCAGCTCACATCATGTGACCGCTGAGCTTCCAGGAAACCTTCACCAGCTGATTCAAAGGAAACCGCCTCTTCTTTTAATATTTAATATTGTCAGGGATCCCACACAGCCTGGACAACCTGAGAATATTTAACCCTTTAAGGCCGTCTGCTGTGTTGCCTCTTTGCTCCACAGAGTCCCGGCATGTGTTCACTCTTTAAGAATAAGGTTCATCTTATAGGACAGAAAACTGTTTAATGTATCTTAACACTGAGTCAGTCCTTTGTGTTCTCAGGTTTTTGACATAGTAAATATGTGTATGAATGAACAGAGGACATTCTGAGACTTCTAATGGACGCCGAAGCCTGACCGCACCTCCCCAGAAATGTTTGTACTAGGGGTGGGAATCACCAGAGGATCTACGATATGATTTTATCATGATACTTAGCTCACAACACAGTGCTATTGGGATATGCTGAGTATTGCAATTTGTAACCTTTTTTTTTTTTCAACTGCAAATTATTTCCCCAAAGGAAAACTTTGTCAACATCATTATGACCTCCTGAGATAAAGTTTTCAGTCTGTTTGTCGACTTTAATCATTTTTATTGCAGCAAAATGTGACACAGAGCAGACAGACTGACCAACACCGTCGTAACACCTGTCAGAAATGCTGCACGCACCTGACAGACTGAACTGTGGGCAGATTTAACGCCCTCGGAGGTGACAGATTAAATGGCTTAACCAAACACTTCAAGTCCAAGTCCTCCTCTCCTTCTGTGTTTTAAGAATCCAAAATAAGTCCAGATACTGATTATAACGCCAAAGGCACATTTCTGATTTCTTTCTCTGGTGCCTCCATCTTTGTTTTGATGAACTTCCTGCTAAATTCCGCAGACTGAGACCTCTGCTGACCTCACCAGGAACAAAACATCAGCACCATCTAGTGGAGCGAAAAGCAACTGATTTTATTGTTCTAGGACCAAAAGTTGTCTCAAAATGTGTATTTGTAAAAATTAGAAATGTATAGGAAAAAAAGATTGATACTCTGCGTCCGGGTATTGACACACTTTCACCACGCAAAATATCGCCTTACTATGCCGTATTGATTTTTCACACCACCAGCTGACATGCCTAATTCATGCCATGAAAAACAGTCGATAAAAAACCTGCTTGATCGTTAAGCTCACAAGTTTCTCATCACGTCACTGGGCGTCTGTACTCCTCTTCTTCTGTGGTGGTTATCTAAAACTTAAATCACTTCTCTCTCTCTCTGTCTGTCTCAGGAAATGACATCATACCGCTGGAAGGTGCGTCTCTTCCTGTTTAACATCAGCTGTTGTCTGGCTGCCGCTTACTTCTTCAGACGCCACAACAAGTACTGTGAGACAGGAGGTGAGCGTCCCACTGCCGTCGTCTGTCCTGTCTGTCCTCACAGTCTACACGCTGTTCACTCATTCACTCTGTGTCCTCACAGTCTACACCCTGTTCACTCATTCACTCTGTGTCCTCTGTGTCCTCACAGTCTACACCCTCTTCGCCTTCTTTGAGTACCTGGTGGTCTTCTCCAACATGGCGTTCCACATGACGGCGTTCTGGGACTTTGGGAGTAAAGAGGTGATCGTGGCGACGCCTCCTGAAGACAAACGGTTCTGAGCCGCAGCCTCACCTGTGGACTGTTTAAAGAAAAGGTGAAAAGAAACCTGCCAACGAGACGCCAGGTCAAAGCTGCGTGTGAACACATGAAGGCGTCCAACTGATTACACTTCTCATCATTCCAACGACACGTCTGTGCTCTTACACCTGCTGATGAAGCAGAGTCGTGACGGTGATTATGGTTCAAACATATTTATAAAAAACTTCAGCGATACCACAAATTTCCTGAGCTCTGTGGAGGACGAAACATGACTTAAGTATCAATCAATAAATAAATACAGGAGTAAATAAATAATTTAATGACTAAAGAGATAAATAAATGAATATATAAATAAATGTATAAATACAAGAATAAATAAATTAATACAGAAATAAATAATTAAAAAATAAATAAATGCACTAAAAATATTAAAAATTTAAAATAGATGTTAAAATATATATGGAAATAATTAGATTAATGCATTAATAAATTAAAATAAAAGTTGATCATGAAACAGGACAAATTTATATATTTTAAATGTATTTCTACATGTTTGTACAGCTACTTTTATTTATTTATATATTTCTGTGTCTGTATGTTAATAAGGTAGGAGGTCCTAATCTCTGCATTTATTTCTTTATTCCTTTATATATATTTAAGCATTTATTTATTCTGTCATTTATTTATTTATTCTCATTCAATCCATTTATTTTTTGATACTTATGTTATTTTCTGTCCTCCACAGAGTACATTAGTCTACAAAAAACTTTTCAAACATTAAGAAACGACTTCTTAAAAGCGTTTATGTGTAATGTTATTATTTTTATTATTATCTAATTAGTTGGCCGTGCTCGTCCTGAGATGAGCCTTTAAAATTACACGTAATAATAAATTGCAGCAAAAGCTCTTAATGCACGCTGATGTTTCACTGCGCCTTCATCAGAGCCGTCACATCGGGGTTTTCTACTTCAAATTTTACAGTGGTTTCTGCTAGTGGCAGCCATGTTGCTAACTCTAGCTAATGCTAACACTAGCAGTGTGTCTCAGATCACATACTTTTGTACTAAACACTTAAACACAGACTAATATTTTGAGTGCACAAGTGCGTCTACAGACTCTACACTGTATAGTCCGGAGAATGCAGTGTACTACTGGTGGTGTAAAAGTTGATTGTGGAATGATGGACACCTCTCATCCTCAACGGTCGCCATCTTTGTGACGTAACAGACTTCTCAGTGTTTGACGTGGCGGCTGGAGACACCAAGGAGCTTGTTAGTTCTACCTGTTTTTGGCACTAAGCACCAAAACTGTTGTCAAATAGAAGCCGTCAGTAATGTTTGTTGGGTGATGACACACAATAATGTGAGTGCCAACGTTAGCTTGCTAGCTAACATTAGCATTCACTAACTAGCTAACTTGCTTCTAGCTACGGCACATTTTAATCAGCCTTGACGTACTTTCGGTTTATGTGTGGGCGGAGACAGCAGTCAAATGTTGACGATAATGCTCCACCGTCTGTTTGCAATTTAAAAAGAAGACGAAGAAGAAGAGGCGGTTGAAAAAAAAAAAGCCATTGTCACTTCTGGGAAGTGCAAAACACTGGTGCACGGTTTGAGACAATACCATCCCGTTGAAATGAGTGCACCACTCAAGAAGTTCGTAGTGAACATAGTGTGCTACACTGAAGTGTACTAACACAAGTATGAGTTTTGAGACACACAGTAGAAGCCAGGAAAAAACATCTATGACTCATCGTCTGTTTGATGATCAGTGATGCGGTGGCCTTTCTAAAACGAGCACTGGTGAAACTTTGTATGTTCTGTTATGATCCAGGAGTTGATGATGAGTAAACAGATGGGTCAATATTTAAAGACGCCACCAGGTAAAGTCAGGTTATCTGTGTCCACGCTAAAGGTCTTTACACGGCGGGGACGTGATGAATAAACAACGTGAAAATGTGAAACACTCGTCTCGTGACACACTCGTAATGAAACTTTAAGATATCTACAGCGATCTGATCTGAGATCAGTTAAAGCTGCTGATGGCTGTTGTATCGTGACTCCCGTGGCGTCTTCCACACTCCACACTCACTTCAGCACACCTGCATTTAATTAAAGATTCCCCAGATGCCAGGTCAGGTGGTGCGTTTAAGTGACTCAAAAATATTAGGAAGCTAGAACTTGCTAGACGATATATAGCATCATCTCATATCGATCTCAGGCCCCTAAATAGCACTGAATCTAAATCGTATCATGGCAGCCTTTGTGATATCGGCATATATCATGAATAGCATTGTTGTCCAGAGAACTGATATAATATCATGATGACACTACTGATTTACACCCCTTGAATCTACTTGATGCTTCACTCTGTGTGAAAGCTCAGAAAAATCAACCTTGTTCCAAAGAAATGAAGCTGCTTATTTACCGCGTAATATTTGCGTTTTGTATAGAAGTACTCGAGACAAAACCATACTGATCACACACAAAAACCTCGCCCCCAGTGTGTAAAGACCTTTACAAGTGGAGTTTGGATGTTTGTCAGGGTGGAGGTAAAAACTTCAGTGTGATAGTTTAGTATCAGGCAGCAGCTGTTTCTCCTCCCGAGCTTCAGCGAGCGGCTCTGTTAAGATGAAGCTGACGGCTGTAAACGCTGCTCATGTGCTGCTGCTGTCACCGTGTTGCTCATCAGCACCAAACCAGACTCACATGTCGACGTCCTGACAGAACACACAGCTCTGTTCATGCTGCGTTCAGGGTTACAACAATAAAAGTCTGTGACCTCGTCATCAGCAGCTCCGCGAGGACAGAGTGTTTATATTACTGAGTACTGGACGGCAAGCTGCGGCCAGTATCAGCTGGTCCTGGATCAGATTAATGGAGGTTAATGTGTAAAAACTTTTATTCCAGGCTGTTAAACAACACAAGGCACAACTAAGTCAGGCTGTAACCAAAAATCAAAGGGTTTATCTTTAACGGTGGCCTTTTAGGGACATCTCAGACTCATCTCAGTCACTGTCGTCACACTTTGATACACTTTGCGTGTATCAGCACATGCTAACGTACAGAGTCATGTCAAAGCTGTGCTGATGTCTGAGTGTTTACGTTCATAATAAAAGACAAAAACTACATTTACACATGTCTGTGTCTTCCTGTCTGTCGCTCTACGACCTCACATCCTTCACTGCAGTAAAACTACAAATACCACTCTGTGAAAATACTCAGCTACAATTAAAAGTTACTTCACCGAAGTAAAAGTATGTACAGTGCAGTTAAGTGTTCCCTGTCAGTGTTTCCCTGTTCTAATGTTCAGGCCCAAACAGCCGACCCTGCTGTTTATGTGTAAATTATTTTTTTAGCTATTCATGCTGCTGCACCAGTGATAGCTGTGGCCGTAGGCATTGTGTTTTTGGGTTGTAGGTACATACGTACGTCTGTCCCATTCCCGTTAACATGATATCTCAAGGACAAGAGCAAGACAAGAAATTTCCTCGAATTTTGCACAAACATCCACAACGATGAACTGATTAGAATTTGGTGGTCAGAGGTCAAAGGTTAGCATGACATTTGTCTATCTAATTTTGTGAACAAGATATGTCAAAAATGCCTTGAGTGAATTTCCACAAATTTGGCACAAACACCCACTTGGACGTACGAATGAAATGATAAGATTTTGGTGATCAAAGGTCAGCAGTCAACATGACCTTTTATCTGTCTCATTCTTGTGTGCACGATATCTCAAGAACATTTTGAGGAAATTGCCTCAAATTTGGCACAAACATCCACTATGGTTTAAGGGTGAACTGATAAGCATTTGGTGGTCTAAGATCAGCATGACCTTTCATCAGTCTCATTCCTGTGAATGTGATATCACAGGAACACCTGAGGAAATGTCTGAATTTGGCACAAACATCCACTTTGGGTTAAGGATGAATAGCATTTGGTGGTCATAAGTCAATATTCAGGGTCATTTTGACCTTGTGCTTCATATCCTCATGATTGCAGTATCTTAAGAACACCTTGAAAGAATTCTTTCAAATTTGGCACAAACATCCACTTGGATTTAATGATGAACTGATTAGATTTTGGTGGTCAGAGGTCAGCATGACCTTTCATCTGTCTCATTCTTGTTAATGCAGTATCTCAAGAACACCTGAGGGAATATCTTCAAATTTGGCACAAACATCCACTCTGAGTTAAGGATGAAATAAATAGCATTTGGTGGTCAAAAGTCAAAGTTTAAGGTCATTTTGACCTTGTCCTTCATATTTTCATGAACACGGTATCTCAAGAACACCTTGAAGGAATTCTTTCAAATTTGGCACAAGCATCCACTTGAAATCAAGTATGTCCTGATTAGAATGTGGTGATTGCAGGTTGCTGTGACCTTTCATCTGTTTCATTTAGTGATTGCAGTATCTCAAAAACACATCGAGGAAATTTTCAGAAATTTGGCTCATATTTTAACTTCGACTCTAGAATAAACTGATTAGAATTTGGTGGTCAAAGGTCACTGTGACCTTGCACCTATGTGATTCTTGTGAACACAATTTCTCAAGAAGACCTGTCGGGATGTTTCTTTTTTTTAATTTGGCACAAATGTTCAGTCTAGAATAACCAATTAAAATGTGGTGGTCAAAGGTCAAGGTCACTGTGATCCCAGTTGTGGCATTCTGTCGAACGCAGTATTTCAAAAACACCTTGAAGGAATTTTCAGAAATTTGGCACAAACATTCACTTTGACTCACGAATAACCTGAGTAGTATTTGGTGGTTGAAGGTCAAAGGTCACTGTGACCATACAAAATATGTTATTGGCCATAACTCAAGAATTCATTCACTGATTCTGACAAAACTTGACACAAATGTCTAACAGGGTAAAATAATGAAGGTCCAAAGGTCAAATGTCAGCTTGACTGTGACATCAGCATGTTTTAACGTCATATCTCAGGAACAGAAGGGAAGACATTTGGTCAGATACTGAATTGGTGACTCTAATCTTGAAACTGTGCTGATTGTACAGATGTGTCTAAGAAGTGTGGCCCGGCACAGATTTGGTCGTACATGAATGAGCGTCTGTCAGATCGTCATGAAACCTGTGAGTTATCTTTAACATAGTCGTCAGAAACTGTCGAAGGTCTTGATTCTTCACAGCTTCAGCTTCTATCGCTCCGTGTGGGCTCAAACACCAGAATAAAAGCAAAGTAAAAGTGTGTTGCAGCTGCAGTGAAGTGTTTTGATTCTCTGTGATGTTTTTAACTAATATTCAGCTTCATTAATGTGTCTGCGTCGTTTCAAGTCCTTTATATTGGGTCGTTTAATCTACAGCATTGCATCATGGTCTATGAGTTCATTGTGAATAGTTTATTTTAGGATTTCTCAGGGTGCTGTTGTTACTCTGCTGCTGAGTGACGTCCACTCATTTTACTGTCAAATCACCAGCAGACACTGAGCTACTGTCCTGCAGAGACTGTGTGTGTGTGTGTGTGTGTGTGTGTGTGTGTGTGTGTCTACCTGCTGACATTACCTGCTGGAAAAATAAATATGTGAAAATTCAAAATAAATAAATGCATAAATAAAGACGCAAATTCAGAGTAACTTCCTCCGACTTCATTAACACACAGACACACAAATACAGGAAAAAAATAAATGTACAAAAATGTAGAATTATATCAAAGATACTTATTTATGTCCTGTTTAATTAACTTTCATTTATTTATATATTTATTTCCAAATTTTTACATTAATATGTAATTATTGACACTTTATTTTTGTATTTATTTCAGCATTTTAAAACAATTTAAGTTATCTATTTATTCTTATATTCTATTATTATTATTTTAATTTATTCCTGTGTATATTTATTGTTGATTCATTTTAGTATCCCTCTCGTTTGTATTTGTTTATTTGTCTATTAATTTCAGCATTTATTTTTCTTTATTTCTTTCAGTATTTATCTATTAATTCCTATCTTTATTCTTTTGTTCATGTATTTCCGTATTTACTTTTTTATTCCTATATGTAGTTACTGTTTTTCCCAGGATTTATCTATTTATTCCTGTATTTGTTGATTTTTTAAATTTCCATATTTATTTCTTTATTCCTGTCTGTATTTATTGTTTTATTCATTCATTATTTTTAGATTTATTTATTATGCATGTATTTAGTGTTTTATTTATTTCAGTATTTATCAATTTATTTCAGTTTTTTAAAATTATTTTCATATTTTTTTATTTATTGTGCGTATTTTGTTTTTTTCAGTATTTATCTATTTATTCCTTTATGTATTCTTTTATTTATTTTCGTATTTATTTCTTTATTCCTGTATGTGTTTCTAATCATTTCTTTCTTTCTTTCTCTAATTATTTATTCATGTGTATGTTTAGTGTTTTATTTATTTTAGTAGTTATCTACTTATTTCTATTATTTTATTTACATGCCTTTTTTTCAGTATTTATTTATTTATGCATGTAAATGTTGTTTTATTTATTTTTGTAATATTTCTTCTTTTTTTTATACTAACGTCGTTTTTCGTCCTCCATACCTTACATAAACAGGCGTCCAATAATAACCGTATTAGTATTGATAATCAATATGACTATTGATAAACTCTCCTGTGTCATGACTCTGGCTCACTGCTGAAGGACAGACATGTCATACTGGGAACACTGGGAGCACTGTGGAGTCAGGAGGTTCAGATAGAGACTGACATGATGTGTGTGTGTTTGATCACATGTTCTTATGACCAAGAGAAGTCACACTGTGATGTCACTCTTCTTCTTCTTCTTCTCCTGATTTTCTGCTGACTCGTGTAACGTGATGAGTGTGAAGTTAAAACCTTCAGTGAGTCGAAGTCTGTTCAGACACTTTTTGTGAAAAGCTGCTGAGCTGAAGATAAGATCGTTGGTGACAGCAGCAGAGGGCGTGTTTATGATTTGATTATTTTGTTATCGGACACCACAACAGTCCTTTCATGGTTTGGGGAAGTTGTTTGTCTGCAGGTCATTCATTAAACTCACTTCCCCCGACTTCATTTACCTGAAAAACAACAGCAGCAGCTTCACAGAGACGTTCACACACAACCTTCATCTCACATCAGGCTGTTACTGCTCACATTTCAAGTCACGATGACAAGACAAAAAACATTTTTACAATCTGCGGTCTGCGCCGCTAGACAGCACTAAATCTGACAAACTGCTCCTTTAACATGTAGCCGAAGTTCAGGCCGTACCAAACGCCACACGGGGTCTTAAAGGAGGCTCGACCCTCTCTCTTGTATGCCTGTTGCCTGTGACAGGAAATAACTCCACACCAGCGGATGGCAATTGTCTGTATTCGTCATTTAAAAAGGGAAACAGGAAGGAATTTGGCACGAACATCCACTTTGGGTTAAGGATGAATAGCATGAATAGCATTTGGTGGTCTTAAGTCAAAATTCAGGGTCATTTTGACCTTGTCCTTAGTATTCTCATGAATGCAGTATCTCCAGAACACCTTGAAGGAATTCTTTCAAATTTGGCACAAATGTCCAAGACATGTCCAATCAAGAATGTACTGATTAGAATGCGGTGGTCAAAGATTGCTGTGACCATTCGTCTGTCTCATTTTGTGAATGCTATATCTCAAAAACACCGAGGGAATTTTCAGAAATTTGGCACAAACGTTCACTTGGACTCACGAATGAACTGATTAGAATTTGGTGGTCAAAGGTCACTGTGACCTTGCATCTATGTGATTCTTGTGAACACGATTTCTCAAGAAGACCTGTCGGGATTTTTTTTCCATCTTTGGCACAAATACTCATTTTGAGTAAAGAACAACTCATTAAAATTTGGTGGTCAAAGGTCAAGGTCACTGTGATCCCAGCTGTGGCATTCTTGTGAACACAATATTTCAAAAACACCTCGAGGGAATTTTCAGAAATTTGGCACAGGCATCCACTTCGACTCACTAATAACCTGATTAGAATTTTGTGGTCAAAGGTCACTGTGACCTTACAAACAACTAGAATCTTGACGCTAGTTAGCCAGTTAGCACATTAACAACCCAATCCAGTGTTGACAGAGCAGAGCATATTGTGAACAAAAACACAAACCATCAGGAAACGTTTCTGCTAAAGAAAAATAATCCGACCTGATACAAGTTTGTTTCTGTGTCACTTTCTCTGGACTTCAGCTCTTTGTTTCTCTTCTCGTGAGCCGGCAATCGGAGCGATTGCAGTCACCGACGGGCTCTGCCGTATCAGATGTTGATGCAACATACTGAATCAGCCCAAAAAAAGCTGAGGGGGGCGACAACGGTGTGGGACACAGCAGCGACGAGGGCGACAGATGCTCACCAGTGGCCCATGTGTGACCTAAAGGCGGGCGTCGGTGTGGTGTGTCAGCGCCTTATGTTTCATGTGTCTGTAGAAAAAGAGCATCTAAAATACCATAAATGATAAAATGCTGAGCTCTGGCTTTGCAGCAAATCAGTCAGTGTTAATTAGTTCGTATTATTGTGCGGCTCTGGTGCTTAAAGGGTTCGTTCAGTGTGGAGAAGCAGGTGGCGGTCCGACACATTGCTGTGGACGGGGGCCGCAGCTAAACATATTTTAGACACCAAAAAAAAAATCACTATCAGATTAAGTGTACGCTGTATTTGGAATGTTTTCACCGCTTTGCCTTTTTTGTCAGACAGCGATTTCCAACGTGGAAATGAAGCCATTATATTGCTCTCTTCAAAGCCACCAGACTCCATTGAGAAAAACAGTAACTTTAGCTCACAGAACACAGGAGCTGCTGGTCTACTGCTGCCTCCATCAGTTAGTTTGTCTGTGTCATTTTGTGACTTTGGTGAATCTGAACTAAGCCTTTAAAACACCAAAGTAACACATTAACACAAATTAACTGACTGAATAAAGCAGCAGTAGACCAGCAGCTCCTGTGTTCTGTGAGCTAAAATTACTGCTTTTCTCAGTGGAGTCTGGTGGCTGTGTCGAGAGCACAGATGGGGAACTGCAGCTGTTAATGGCTTCCCTGTCTGAACTGGATATCTGACAGCAAGGTAAGTGAGTGAGTAAGTGTACACTTCAGCTGATACTGATTTTTTTTAGGTGGTTAAAATACATCTTGTTGCTCACCCCGTCCACAGACAGTACTCCAGTCTGCTTCTCCAAACTGGGGACGTGCTGAGTGACATCTACTGTATGTCACACACAATCTCACTTCAAAATCCAAAGCATCCCTTTAAGAAGCAAAGTTTAGGCTCTGTTTATGTTCAGGGGTTGTCGCTTAAACACATCACGTGTCTCACAGACGTTTTGTCACAAAGCAGATTCAGTCATCAGACACTGAAGATCAAATTCACAACATGAACCTTTTTTCTTTTTCTGTCTGCAGTTACAGTAAAGTCTCAGTGTCAGTAAACACTTCTTTAACTTCCTTATTTCTATTTCCACCAGTTCGTGACTGAGCAGCTTCCTGTCAGGCACGCCCAGCCTCTTCTTCACACCGACTGTGTTTCTGTTGTCATGACAACCACACTACTCCCCCATATCACCAAACATATTCCATCATTAAATATCAATTGATTTTTTTTTCACAATTCCTGTTATTCTTTATCACACGTCTCTGTGGGGGGGGGGTGAAGTGTTGGAACTACAATTCCCATAATGCTTTAAGGGGTTTTACCAAGAAGCATAATGTCACCATCATAAATTCAGTGAGTTAGTGTTGGACTTTTTGTTTTTATCCCGTATTCATGGAGGCAGATTTGTGTCAGTGTTCAGTGTGAACAGAGCGACAGTCTGTGTGTTTGTGCGTGATCTGTAAATATACAACAACAAATACAAAAAAATTTGTAGGCTCACAGTATTTTGCAAATATCAAGACCTGCGACTTGGCTGTGATCAGTGCGCCTGCTCTGTGGGTGATTGAGCTCTTTTGTCTTCATGCTTCACTGAGCAGCTTTCATAGGAATAAGCGAGGCCCCGCCCCCACGCTGTATCCACGTCTCTTTATACATCCATGATTATATTTTATGTTGCATGAATTAGTGACTGGTGATGTTTCCTCTCCTCGTATGAAGTCAGGATGAATCACACACAGAACTTAAAATGTTATTTTGTGGAGGCTTTATTGTCTCTACTGTTGATTATCTGTGAAATAAAAGTAAATAGAAGCTTCATTTCCACTGAGGGAAATGGTTTCCAGTTTTCAAAAGTAAACAGGAAGTGGGTACATTTTCTGGGGAGGTGCATGTCGGCGTGGCTCTGCGTAGACACGTACGCTGTGGTACGATGTTGATGGAACGCAGGCGAATAAAACCAGCTTAATTTGAGAAAATGTTTATTATCTGCACATGTTGTGGATGCTGTGGTGTGTGTGTGTGTGTGTGTGTGTGTGTATGTGTGTGTGTGTGTGTGTGTGTGTGTGTGTGTGTGTGTGTCTACGTGTCTACCTGCTGACATTAAAAGTGTCCATCGTCACCAAAGCACACTCTGAGCAGTGCTGCACACATTTTAAACCCAGTGTTCGGGAGGATGAAAAATGACACAAGCATCTATAAATACTTAAATTAATGTATGAATAAATATAGGAATGTAGCGTTTATTAATGTTGTTGGTTTTGTTTCAGTTGTGCATTTACTTCAAGAGGTGACTCGTTCTCTGTGCTGTTTGCTCGTTGCATGGACTCCATCACCTGCGTTTGGTTAGAATATGATAAAATATGGTTATTTATGTCTGACGGTCCCAGGTAGCCAAAATGACCTGGCCCAGCATCGGCCCAAACTCTGGATGAAATTAATCAGGTCACATTAAGTTACCCAACTCGGCATGAATGATGCCCAGAATCGGGCCATATTCCATCTGCTGACACTGCCACCCCTGGGCCGTTGTCAAAAATGACTTGGCCTTGCGTCGGCCTTAACTCAGCAGGACGAAGGAAATATGTCGGGCCATGTCCCGATGTCCAACTCGGCATGAATGACAATTAAGAATTGAGCCAAATAACCTGGCTGCCGCCACTGGGCTGCTGTTAAAAGTGACTTGGCCCAGCATCGGCCCAAACTCAGCATGCCAGATGAAATTAGTCAGGTCGCATGCTGTTGCCCAACTCGGCTGACACTCGGCATGAATGACACTTCAAAATTGGGCCGATTTTGGCTGCCACCATGGCGCCGTTATCAAAGATGGCCTGGACCAGCACCGGCCCAAACTTGGCAGATAGGAAGAAATAAGTCGGGCCATGTCCGTTTGCCTGACTCGGCTGTGACTCGGCATGAATGACACAGCAGAATCGAGCCAAATCATCTGGCCCAATGCCGGCTCCTGACGCTGCCACCACTTGGGAGGATCATTTGTTTTACCCGAGTCACTCAGGAAAAAATTAAGTCACTCCCCCTCCTCCTCTGATAAATAACGAACAGGCTCTTAATTTACCCAGACATCAGCACATGAAAGCAGCCCACAGTCATGTTACATGAACACACGTGTCCAGGGCCACCATGTTGAGCGTGACATCATCAGAGTTTATAACAACAGACGACAGGATGAGTTTCATTTGATTTTAATTCGTTCTTACTGCAGCGTTAGAAATGTTTTAAATTAATGGACGTCTCAAAACTACTTTTCTAATTCTCAAAGATAAAATTCTAACCAAACATAAAAAAAACACATTTT
Organism: Epinephelus moara; assembly: GCF_006386435.1. Lineage (NCBI taxonomy): Eukaryota > Metazoa > Chordata > Actinopteri > Perciformes > Serranidae > Epinephelus > Epinephelus moara. Next base: position 2,107,505 of record NC_065508.1, on the reverse strand, counting down.
AACATAGATTTTCCGAACAGTCTCTCAGGCAGTAACACCGCAGCATCAGCGCCACAGAAACCCGCCGATGTGGTGTTCGAGGCGCGGTCCTACAGCAGGACGCAGGGCCTCTTGTGGACGGTGGGCTGCGGGTTGAGATAGGCCCGCACGGCCTCGGAGAACACGTCCTTGATGCCGTCCTGGTTGAGGGCCGAACACTCCAGGTAGCGCAAGGCGTGGATCTGGCGGGCGAGGGCAGCGCCCTGCTGGTGGCTGACGGGCGTCTGGTTCTGCTCCTTCAGCTTCCTCTGAGTCTCGCCGTCGTTCCGGAGGTCGCTCTTTGTGCCGACCAGGAGGATGGGGACGCCAGGACAGTGGTGACACACCTGGTGATGACAATGATGACAGAATAAACAACTAGAAACGACCTCGTCTTTAAAGCTTAAGATTCTTTAATTATATCAATCAATCTGAAATCTGAAAACATGAAGCCGAACGTTTGTCAAGAAGTAAAATGACTGTTTTCTTGTTTTCATTTTAAATTTGAAAAATCAAATAAATAAAACAAAGGTCGTATTTTTCTGTCTTTTGTTTATCACTGTTTCTCTGCCGTGTTCAGTCTGAACTCGTCGTTAACAAAGGTTTTTAATTTTTTGCCTCTGCGCACTGTGTGATTACAGAGGAACACTAATTATAGCTAAGACTTGTTTTTTAATTAGTTTTCATGCCTCTGCACTGTTGTCCTATCTTTGCAATATTTCAAGAACACCTTGAGGGAATTTCTTTAAATTTGGAACAGGATTCGTTTGGACTCAACAATGAACTGATGAAATTTTGGGGGTCAAGGTCACTGTGATCTTGCGCCCCTCTCATTCTTGTGAACAAGATATCTCAAGAATACCTTGAGGGAATTTCTTCAAATTTGGCACAAACATCCACTATGAGTCAAGGATGATCTGATTATATTTCAGTGGTCGAAGGTCAAGGTCACTGTGATCTTGCGTCCCTCTCATTCTTGTGAATGTGATACCTCAAAAACACTGTGAGGGACTTTCTTTAAATTTGGCACAAACATTTACTTGGACTTAACGATGAACTGATTAGATTTTGGTAGTCGAAGGTCAAAGTTGTGTGACTTTGCCCCCCTTTCATTCTCGGGAACGCCACATCTTAAGTATATATTGAGGAAATTCCTTTGAATTGGCACAAACATCCAGTATGAGTCAAGGATGATCTTACTGGATTTCTCTCATTCTCGTGAATGCGATATCTCAAGAATACCTTGAGGGCACTTTCTCAAATTTGGCACAAACGTCCACTTGGATTTAATGAAGAACTGATCTACTGCTCTGTGGGGATTGACTCACTCTTGGAGCCAGCCTCAAGTGGACATTAGAGGAACTGCAGTTTTTGATACTTAAGTGTTGGCTTCGTTCTGACACTTGTTCAAAGTCCAGTATTTGTTTGACCCATCTGACCCCCACCAACCTCCTCCCTTAGTGGACTTACATCACTTTGCTTCCACCTTTGATCCCATCATAATTACTACGGGCACTAGAGGTCGCCACCTAAACATAAACATAAATATGGGTTGTAATAAGCTGCTAGCACAGACGACCTATGCGCTGTTTTTTGTTAGAGGGACGGTCTGCAATGCTTTCAAATTTATTAATTTAAAATAAGGAAATAGCATTCTGCTCAACCGACACTCAACCCATAAACCAAAAGTCGAACCGACATTAAAACAAACTCCACATGTGGTCAAAGAGCCACTGAAACCTCACTTAGCCCTCTGACCTCTGGATGCCACTTGTGCTTCACGTTCTCGTAGGAGGCGGGGCTTGAGATGGAGAAACAGATGATGAAGACGTTGGTCTGCGGGTAGGACAGCGTCCTCAGCCGATCGTACTCCTCCTGACCTGCTGTGTCCCACAGGTTCAGACTGATGGTCCTGCCGTCCACCGTCACCTGAACACACCACATACACACAGACAAACAGGTATGCACACACACACACCTGGTCAATATGACATGAACAACACATTTCATCTGTGTAACTACGGAGGTAAAAACATTTGGATCGTAACAACCTGCCGAATCTCTGAAACTGACAGATTCCCACCAAATTTTCAATCAAATTTAACATATTAATCAATCATTAAATCGTCTTTTTTTTTTTTTTACCAGGTGATCAACTGAACAGTAATCAGCATTAGTTTTGATAGTCGATTAATCGTTTGTCATTTTTAAAGCAAAGATAACAAACGTTCAGCAGTTCAAGCCACTGAATTGTGATCATTTGCTGCTTTTCTGTATTTTACATGATTGAAATGATATCTTTTGGGGTTTGAACAGTTTGTTTGGATGTCGATGTGAACATTAGAAAATTGTGACATTGAAACATTGTGAGTTTTCACTATTTCAGACATTTTTTATACTAAACATTTAATCAATACATTTCCGTACATGTGTAATAAAACCATAGACGCAGAGCCGCAGTTGGAAATATTTGGTGTGACCCAAAGAGATCTGGGTCTCTTACGAGCTCAGACTCGTGCTTTGAGCTTTTCATCATTGCTAGCCAGGCGTCTCGGTCTTTACAACAGGAAGTCTAACCTGCCCCCTCTCTTCGGCCACTGGGTCGATGATGTCATGGCTCACTTGATGTTGGAAAAGCTCAGATTTACCACTCAAGGATCAGTCAGTGAAATCCATAAAGTACAACAACCATTCCTGGATTCTTATAATAATGTCTATACTTCAAGAAATATGATTTAATATCTATGTGTCTCTATTATAAAATGGACATGTAATATTGCATATTTTTCCCAAGTTTGACATAAATCTGGTCGACTTTGTAGGAGATGTACATCAAAGTATAAAACATGACATTTCCTGCTGCCAGGTGAGGGCGCTATACCCACTGCCAAATATTGGCATGTAGATGTGTTTAGGGCGGGACTGTCATCAATCATGTGAAGTATGTTGGAGTTACAAACCACTTCCTGTTTCGTGGTGACACCTATAAGTCTGACGCCTCGCCAAGGTCACATGGTTTGACGAAAACACAAGCTTGTAACAAATTTTTATCTTTAAGGTCTCTTGACGCAACAGACCGACTTTAAAGGCAAGCGGATGAAATCTCTAGGACTAGTTTGTTGAAGTACGACCCCTGGAAATGGCCAAAAATTTACCAAAATTGCACAGTAAATTCAAAATGGCTGACTTCCTGTTGGGTTTAGAGTATGGCTCCAAGAGAATTTTTTGTAATGTCTTAGAGTGTTTCATGTGCCTACCAAGTTTCATATGTGTAGGTGAAACCAACTTCAGGGGCTGCTTCATTGAAAATTTGTAGAGGTGCTACTGAGCAATTTTCTGGCACCCGAGCACGAGAATTAACAGATGAAGAATATGAGCCGGCGGACACAAACACACCTGGCTGCTGTAGTTGTCGAACACAGTGGGGATGTACTCTTTGGGAAAAGCTCCGGTGGTGTAGGAGATGAGGAGGCAGGTCTTCCCCACAGCACCGTCACCCACAACCACACACTTTATACTCTGCATGATGACCTCTGACCTCTTAGCCTTCAGCGACCTGCAACACAGAACAGGAGGAACTGACCGAAGGTTCGTTCTGTTACTATTTATTGTACAATACATTTCGTCTTTGTGGCGGCCTTTATCTCAAGCACACTGTTCAAAACAGAAAAACACTTTTACTAGTAATTAAAGACCAGTAGAATCTCTCAGCAGGTTAAATCAAAAAGAAAAATAGAGAAGTAAAAATAGAAAACTTCTGAAACTCATGCAACATGTTTTATTCTTCCCCTAAACTTCCACCTCACTGTATTGTGGAGGTTAACACTTTTTACTGCGCTGCTTCTGTCTGTCAGCTTTAGAGCCAAATACAAAGATTGGACCTCTGATTATGGTTTATTTATGACTCATGCAGCAGTGGAAGAAGTTTTCAGATCCTTTACTTACAAAGAAACTTCTGTATTTTTCAACATGGAGCTTGTTTTTTATGTTTTTGTGTCGAAGTGACTGATGGAAAGAAGAGTTCTTAATGTTAGTCCAGTACTGAGTGATGTTCACACCGTCAGTGTCCGTCCACTAAAAGTGTTTGTTTTTGTCACTGACAGGCTCAGATTGTTATTCTGAGTGTCTGACAACATTATGAAAGGATCCCTACAGAGATAGAGCTTTGTGTTAAAGAGTAGAATCCTTTTTGTTTAACCAGAAACAGCCCTGAAATCACCGTCCTCTGTAGAGGTCCTGTCAGAGTATTGACATCAGGAGGGGACAGTTAGGCTACCTGTCTGAGTTTACCTTCAGTGACTCTGATTGCTTGACTCGTCCCACTCCGGCTGTCAGAGACGCTTCAGTTTCCTTCAGTTAACACAGTTTGTTCAGACACACGTGACATCCCATCGTCTGACTGCAGAGAGGGGGGAGAAGGGGGGGGGGGGGGAGAAGGGGGGCAGAGTTTGTCATCGGTCAGTATTTGTGTTTATGGAAATGATCTGCAGAAGGAAACGGTCTCCAAACAAAACAGAGATGTTATCCTGCACACACACAGTCACACACTTGGATTTGAATGCCAGCGTCACTCGGAGTGAACGTATAAAGTTTCATTAACCACACACACACACACACACACACACACAGCGTCTCCTCCCACACAGCCAGTTTGTATCGAAACTTTATTTACATTTACGTGACAGACAGCTGGTTAAATTTTCTTTCCTCCTTCTGTCTCCAGTTTTATCAGAACATCATCAACCTGAGGCCCACAGCAGCAGAATCAGGAGTGTCAGGAGTACTAATGGCAGTACTGGTAGGGGTAGCTGTAGTTAACTCGGTAAACCTCGAGTCCCATTTAGACTCGTCCAGTCTCATCCAAGGTTATGTCCAGTTCATCTCTGGGCACAAAGATCACGTTCAAGTTGACCAGGACACGTCTGAGTCACCACTGTGTAACTTTCCAGTTTACCCAAATCAAGTCCAAGTCATCAATTCGAGGCACAAAGGCCAAGTTCTAGTTACCAAGTCATGCTTAAGTTCCTGGTGTTATTTCCGAGTTACCCAAAACTTGTCCAAGTCACCAAAGCTATGTCCAAATTGCTGTTGTGTCTGAGTCGACCAGGACACGTCTAAGTCACCATGGTCGTTTCTGCTTTACCCAGATCAAGTCCGAGTCACCTAGTTAAAATGCAAGCTACCCAAATCAAGTCTAAGTCATCATATCCAGTCGCAAAGGCCATGTTCTAATTACAAAGTCATGTCCGAATTACCCAAATCTCGTCCAAGTCAACAAAGCCATATCCAAATCGCCCATGTTGTTTCTGAGTCGACCAGGACACGTTTAAGTACGGTCGTGTTCAGTTTGCCCAGATCAAGTCCAAGTCACCCAGATCATATTCAAGCTGGAAATGTTATCACCTCCTAGTTAGCAAGTTAACGTTGAAGTCACCAGTTTGTATTCAAGTCGTTTGGCTCATGTCTGGGTTGCAGGAGTTGTGTTCCCGTCAGTTTGAGTGTAACAGCAGCAGTTTACAGACCAGTGAAGAAGAAAAAGAACGATTTAAGAAATGTCAAACTAAAAACAAGTCAGCAGCAGAGAGTTCTGATACGTAGTGACGCGTCTCTGTCTTTATTCGAGTGCTTCAGGTCTGTTTCATTCTGAGTTTCAGTGTTTTCGTGTCGTCTGTGCTGTAAACGCTCCTGAAGAGGAAAGTGAAAAGTGAAGGTCCTGATGTGAATATGAAAAGTGACTCTGTTGGACTGTGTGCTGAACACTAAAGCAGTAACTGTGTGGAGGCTCCCTCCAGATGTCTGGATAGAGAAAGTGGCTCAGCCCAGACTCTGGGGACGCTGACCCCACCCTCCTCTCTCTGTCTCTGGGCGGAGGTCGGCTGATCTCACTCCTGCTGGAAGCTTTAACCTCTGATCTCACAGCGTTTGGTTTTCTCTCCTTCACGGTGTTTACATGGCGCGGTGTGACTGTGACCTCTGAGGAAATATCAGACCCTTCACTGAGAGTACAACTGCTGTTACTCTGTAGTGTTCTTACAGTCAACACAACAACAGTGTCTCAGCACTTCCTGCATCGGTGGAAGAAGTTCTCAAATCATTTACATAAGTAAAAGTAGTAAATTCACAAAGTTATTGTAGTTAACTAGAACTAAAATCTAAAACCAGATATGAACAAACATTTTAATGAACTGAATTAACACCACGCAGTTGTAACTTTCTCTGACAGTCTCCATCCATGTCAGTGAAAACATGGATGCTTCACACACTGAAGATCTATACAATCAGCACAGTTTCAAGATTAGAGTCACCAATTCAGTATCTGACCAAATGTCTCCCCTTCTGTTCCTGAGATATGACGTTAAGACATGATGATGTCACAGTCAAGCTGACCTTTGACCTTTTGGATATAAAATGTCATCACTTCATCCTGTTAGTCACTTGTGTCAAGTTTTGTCATAATTAGCGTATGAATTCTTGAGCTCACAACATGTTTTGTGCGTTCACAGTGACCTTGACCTTTGAGCTTCGACCACAAAATTCTAATCAGTTTATACTCCAGTCCAAGTGGACGTTTGTGTCAAATTCAAAGAAATTCTCTGTTCTTGAGATATTACATTCATGAGAATGACACGGATGCAAGGTAATGGTGACCTTTGACCTATGACAACCACATCAGTTCATCGTTGAATCCAAGTGGACAATTCCCTTATGGTGTTTTTGAGATAGCACATTCACAATAATGGACAGAAAGGGTCACAGTGACTTTGACCTTTGACCTGTATGCCCCGTTTCCACCAAACCCTTTCAGTCCAGTACCTTTGGAGCCAGCAGTAAGACTGGCTCCACATTGATAAAGTACAACATTAAAATACTTTCATATGGATTTATGTAAAATAAAAACAGAATAATATAATACTCTGTAATAAAGGAGCTGCACTGTATGATGAGTATTTTATTGTTGACTCTTTAATAATACACTTTTTAAAGTAACATTTTGAACTGACTGGAGTAATTTTAGACTTTGGTTCTTCAGTTAAGGATCTCAGTTCTTCCTTCGTCGTCTGTCAACGGCTGATAGTCAAAGTTTTCTGACAGATAACATGAACACGCTGATAACCTGCAGAGTCACTGACAAACGTTTCATGTGTTGTAACGATGTCCTTTTGTAACTCAGATGGTGTTGAAGAAAAAAGGAAGTTTTCAGCAGAAAAACTGTCACTGTGGTTTCATGTTGAAATGAAGCACAAACGTCAGTAAAGACATGATGAACAAGCGTCCGCCTCTCAACACAGAATTATATTCACTGAGTCTTTAAGAGCGTCTCACAGTGAAATTTACCTCAACTTCACCGTGTGTCTCACCTGCAGTCAGAGCTGAAGTTCCTCTAACGTCCACCAGGTGCTGCTGTGATAAAACTGACACTGTATTGAAGTATATGGAAAAACCCTCAAAACAAAATTAAGTTTTTATGCTACTTTTCGATGTCCGTTGTCACATCAGTCTCATGTCCTGGTGATGTTTTTGTCTTGAACACTGAGCGAACATTAGGAGATGAATAAACGACACGATCTGAGCGAAACAAACTGAGGCTGCATCTTTCAGAGGTTAATCAGCCCAAACTGTGACAGCAACAGGTCTGAGGACAGATCTGAGGTCAGCGCTGACGGAGTCAGACTGAGAGGAAGAAAGAAGAAAACACGTTGAGAAAAAAGAGGAAGAAGAACGGACATCAGTAACATATAACCTGACACACACACACTCATTGTGTAAAAGTGACCTTCCTCTCAGAGTGTGTGACGAAGAAGTATGGAACACACACTGCAGCTGTTTGTTTTAACGACAGTTCATCATCATCATCATGTTAGAGAACACTTACGTGAATCGCCACGATGCTGAGACACAAGGCCAAAAAGAAATCTTAAGTGACAGTGGTTGGCTCTCACACGGTTGTTGCTCACATTGCGTCAGAAAACATTTACATAAAGTTTTTATGCCTCCGCACCGGCAACGTATGTTCGGACAACCTGAAAACATAACGCTTCCGGCCACAGCTGTCGTACTACGTAAGTAGGAATGTTCGTCCGTCCTGTTCTCATGAACGTGATATCTCAAGAACACCTACAGGGAATTTCGTCAAATAGACCAAATTCAAAAATTTGAATTTGACACAAACGTTCACTTAGACACAAGAATGAACTGACTCTAATTTGGTGGTCAAAGGTCACCACGACCTTGTGTCCATCTCATCCTCATGAACATAATACCCCAAGAATGCAAATATGGCACAAATGCACACTCTGAGTCAAGGATGAACAAATTAGGTCACAGGTCAAAGGTCAATGTGACCTTCGATCCATCTCATTTTTGTGAATGCAGCAGCTGTAAATTACCTGGAGGGACTTCTTCAAATTTGGCACAAATGTCTGCTTGGACTCAAGAATGAACTGACTTGAATTTGGTGGTCAAACATCAAGGTCACTGTTACCTTACATCTGTCTAATTCTCATGAACATGATATCCCAGTGACAACTTCAGGGAATTTCTTCAAATCTGGCTCAAAGGTTTGCTTTCAGTCAAAGATGAACAAATTAGAATTTGGTGTCAAAGGTCACACTGACCTTACATCCATCTCATTCTTGTGATCTCCATACCCAAAGGACACCTTGAGGGAATTTCCTCAAATCTGGCACAAACATCCACTTGGACTCAAGAATTAACTGACTAGAATTTGATGGTCAAACGTCAAGGTCACTGTTACCTTACATCCATCTCATTCTCGTGAACATGATATCCCAGTAACACCTTGAAGGAATTTCTTAACATTTGGCACAAGGCTTTGTCATTTGTCAAGGATAAACAAATTAGAAATTGATGGTCGAAGGTCAAGGTCACTCTGACCTCATAAAATAATAAAGTGATGGCATTTTATGTCCAAGAGGTCAAAGGTCAGCTTGACTGTGACATCATCATGTTTTAACGTCATATCTCAGGAACAGAACGAGAGACATTTGGTCAGATACTGAATTGGTGACTCTAATCTTGAAACTGTGCTGATTGTATAGATCTTCTGTGTGTGATCCCCTTGTCGAGGCTACTCTCTCTATAGGCGAGGGAAATAAAAGCTTTGGCCACAGTTATAGGATTCACGGTGAGTTTCCTCAAACGTGTCTTCCTCAGGGACATAGTTTGAAATATAATCAGTGCCACTGGAGCCAGCTGTCTCCTTTGTGGTTTTGCTGGTCTTGTATGTCCTTGTTTCAGGAACTAACAGCTTTAGTTTCGTCTCGTCAGCTGTGTTCTTTTTCTGTATTTGTATTTTATATTGCTGGTTTAGGAAGAGTCTCCTGACCCACAGAGGAACCGAGTCATCCTGCAGCTGAAGCTCTGATGGGAAAATCTCTAAAACTGGAGCTATGAGATTTACAGAATATTTTAACGGCTGTGTGGACTTTGGTTTCAATAATCTGGAAAAACCCAGACACCTGCTCTGCAGAACAACTAACAGCAAATAGTAGGTTATGAGATTTTTTAGGACAAATATAATAATAATAATATAATGTATATGCACAACTTAAACCAGGTGGTGGACACAGTAGGAAATATACATGAAACGACCAAAAAATATCAGACCAAACCAGAGTGAAAATTCAAGAGAATTCTGGACCAAACCAGAACTAAAACAATGTAGAATACTGGACCAAACTGGGGCTAAAACACTTGATGATATCAAGCCAAAAAAATCCACAGCATCAGAGATTTTTGGGCCTAACCATGGCTAAATCATTTGAGAATATTGGACCCAATCAGGACCAAATAACTGGAGAATACTGGGCCAAACTTGGGCTAAATCACTGGAGAATGTTGGGCCAACTGGGGCTAAAACACTGGAAAATATTGAACCAAAGTGGGGCTAAAATACTGGAGAATACTGGACTAAACTGTGCCTAAAACACTGGAGAATACTGGACCAAATTGGGCCAAAACCACGGGAGAATACTGGGCCAAACTGGGGCTAAACACTGGAGAATATTGGGCCAAAGTGGGGCTAAAACACTGGAGAATATTGGGTCAAAATGGGGCTAGAACACTGCTGAATATTGGACTAAACTTGGGCTAAAACACTGGAGAATATTGGGCCAAATGGGGCTAGAACACTGCAGAATATTGGACTAAACTGGGGCTAAAACACTGGAGAATATTGGGCCAAACTGGGGCTAAAACACTGGTGGGGCTAAAACACTGGAGAATATTGGGCCAAACTGGGGCTAAAACACTGGAGAATATTGGGCCAATCTGGGGCAAAACCACGGGAGAATACTGGGCCAAACTGGGGCTAAAACACTTGAGAATATTGGGCCAATCTCAGGCTTAAACACTGGAGAATATTGGACCAAACTGGGGCTAGAACACTGGAGGATATTGGAATAAACTGGGGCTAAAACACTGGAGAATATTGGGCCAAACTGGGGCTAAAACACTGGAGAATACTGGGCCAAACTGGGGCTAAAACACTGGAGAATATTGGGCCAAATTGGGGCAAAACCACGGGAGAATACTGGGCCAAACTGGGGCTAAAACACTTGAGAATATTGGGCCAATCTCAGGCTTAAACACTGGAGAATATTGGGCCAAACTGGGGCTAGAACACTGGAGGATATTGGAATAAACTGGGGCTAGAACACTGCAGAATATTGGACCAAAGTGGGGTTACACACACAGTGTTTTAACACACTGGAGCATATTGGACCAAACCACAGCAGAGACACTGGAGAATGCTAAACCAAATTTGGGCCACAAAACTGGGAAACATTAAATCAAAATAGGACTAAGATGGCTAATAATGGACCAAACAGAGAGACTAAACTAGGACTAAAACATTGGAGAATATTGGACTAAGTCAGAGCTAAAGTTGAGAACACTGGACTCAACCTGGACTAAAACACTGGACCCAACCTGGACTAAAACACTGGACCCAACCTGGACTAAAACACGGGAGAATACTAAACCAAACTGGGATTGAACGCAGGAAAGTATTCGGCCCCACAGGGACGAAGATGGCAATGAAATCTGAACCCAGATGGAGCTTAAACACTGCAGAATATTGGACCAAACCAGGACTAAAACACCAGACAGCAGCTCTTCAGTTCATAGTAGCATAGCTAATGTTACATACCAAACATTACAGTGTTTTAAGGGGATATTAATTTAGTTCACATTTTGTTTTCTCTTCCAGCTAAATCTCCCTGCTCATGTGTCTTGTTTTTAGTTATGTCACCATGTCCCCAAACTGAGTATGACAAGCAGAGTCTGACAGAGGCAAAGCACTTTACCATACCGAGGCAGCGTTTCCTAACCCCCCCTCACCCTGATGAACATTCAGACGCCAGAGGCCAAAGAGGAACTGGTCTGTGTTGAAACCGAAACAGGAAGGGTTTGTCCGCTGCTATGTTCATCCAGCAGCAGCATGTGTGACGCAAAAGTGTTTCTGAGACAGTCTGACCAGTAGTTTACAGCGGTACACTCAAGAGCTGCAGAAGTCCTCCTCTGCTATTAGCTCGCAGGTGTTTCTTGTGTGAGGCCACCACAAACGTTTTATTGGTCTTAAACTCAAGTGAGTATCGGATCAACAGAGATAAATCAACCATGAATATTAGGCCAAGCCTGGGCTAAAACAACCAAGAATATTAGACCAGGCCTGGGCTAAAACAACCAAGAATATTAGGCTAAGCCTGGGCTAAAACAACTGAGAATATTAGGCTAAGCCTGGGCTAGAACAACTGAGAATATTAGGCCAGGCCTGGGCTAAAACAACCAAGAATATTAGGCTAAGCCTGGGCTAAAACAACTGAGAAACAACCAAGAATATTAGGCTAAGCCTGGGCTAAAACAACTGAGAATATTAGGCTAAGCCTGGGCTAGAACAACTGAGAATATTAGGCTAAGCCTGGGCTAAAACAACCAAGAATATGAATATTAGGCTAAGCCTGGGCTAAAACAACCAAGAATATTAGGCTAAGCCTGGGCTAAAACAACCGAGAATATTAGACCAGGCCTGGGCTAAAACAACCAAGAATATTAGACCAGGCCTGGGCTAAAACAACCAAGAATATTAGACCAAGTCTAGGCTAAAACAACCAAGAATAGTAGACCAAGCCCAGGCTAAAACAACCGAGAATAGGAGACCAAGCCTGGGCTAAAACAACCAAGAATAGTAGACCAAACTGGGCTAAAACAACCAAGAATATTAGACCAAGCCTGGGCTAAAACAACCAAGAATATTAGACCAAGCCTGGGCTAAAACAACCGAGAATATTAGACCAAACCTGGGCTAAAACAACCAAGAATATTAGACCAGACCTGGGCTAAAACAACCAAGAATATTAGACCAGGCCTGGGCTAAAACAACCGAGAATAGTAGACCAAACCTGGGCTAAAACAACCAAGAATATTAGACCAGACCTGGGCTAAAACAACCAAGAATAGTAGACCAAGTCTAGGCTAAAACAACCAAGAATATTAGGCCATGCCTGGGCTAAAACAACCGAGAATATTAGTCCAGGCCTGGGCTAAAACAATAAGAATATTAGACCAGGCCTGGGCTAAAACAACCGAGAATATTAGACCAAACCTGGGCTAAAACAACCAAGAATATTAGACCAGACCTGGGCTAAAACAACCAAGAATATTAGACCAGGCCTGGGCTAAAACAACCGAGAATAGTAGACCAAACCTGGGCTAAAACAACCAAGAATATTAGACCAGACCTGGGCTAAAACAACCAAGAATATTAGACCAGGCCTGGGCTAAAACAACCAAGAATATTAGACCAGGCCTGGGCTAAAACAACTGAGAATAGTAGACCAAACCTGGGCTAAAACAACCAAGAATATTAGACCAGACCTGGGCTAAAACAACCAAGAATATTAGACCAGATCTGGGCTAAAACAACCAAGAATATTAGACCAAGTCTAGGCTAAAACAACCAAGAATATTAGGCCATGCCTGGGCTAAAACAACCGAGAATATTAGACCAGGCCTGGGCTAAAACAATCAAGAATATTAGGCCAAGCCAGAGTTTAAACCCAGAGACTGTGGGAACCACACACAGAACAGAGAGAACAGTGGATATAACTGAGTCATAGTTGTGTATTTACAGTTTGTGACACTGAATGATTCACCATCATCAGCACTAACTTGGCGATCTCTGACATATCACTCTCTGACTTCCTGTTTCATTCTGGGAAGCCTGAAACTGTCCAACTTGATTGTGATGTTTCTGATTCACATCTGAGCGCGTGCGACTGCTGACACTTTGTGTGATGTCATCTCCATTAGTCACTGCTGGGGTGTTTTTTTTGGCCCACATTCATATTATCACACAGTACATTCCTATAATATGTTATTACCATATATACAGTTAATATGCGTTGGTTTGGCTCTCTGATATTACAGCTCATATTTTAATAGCATTCACGTACTTATTTGAACTCCTGTTCACTGCTCTCATCTATTATATCAAGAAATTTTCATTTTAATGCATGACTTTTTATATTTATCACTGAATTTAGTCAATAAAAATCCAAAGTAACATTAAATGCCCATCTTAAGTCCAAAGTGATTCTTTATGATGCTTACTCAGTCTGACCAACAGTCCAAAAACACAGAGATCCATGAGAGTCAAGAGATCATCATGTGATTCGACTGAAAGCTCCAGAACAGCAACTAAATGGACGTCATGTTGAGATTTTCACCACAGTTTAAAACGCTGATAATGAACATTGAACTTCAGCTTTTGAACCAAAGCTTTGTGCTATCAGCTCTATCCATCTGTGGTCATTTATTATCGGAATAATAAATAACAATATAAATATCCTGTTATTATTTGATAATCTATCAAATATGTATCGTGCATCTCAAATTCAGGTACTTAATGGTCATTTTAAATTTACTGAAGTCGTGTTTAAAGAATTTCTATATATTCTATTTCAAAAGTGTGCCTGTGACTGTTTTTCAAAATATACTTCTGTTTTCAAAGGAAATATACAGTTTGCATACAGTCTCTTTCAAAATAAAAGCACTACGTTGGTACAACACCATGAAATTACGTTTTTTTTTTTTCTTTCAACAACACACAAATGGTTGAGTTTAGGAAAAAAGAACAAGGTTTGGCTTTACAATCTTACAGGAAGTGAACAATGGCATCCCGGGCTAAAGTCGTGGTTGTACTGCAGTGATGACAGTACTGCTGCTACACACATGGTGCCGGCCATCTTCCTGTGATAATTTCATCATTAAATTCCTATATTTGATAATAATAATACTGTTTGTTTTGTAGTATTTGTTTGTGTGTGGTGCCAATAATATTTCACATATAAATATTTAATTGGATACTAACCACTTCCCTCTATAATAAACACTGTTTATAAGATTCCTACAATATTTCTATAGTTCTAGGTACACATAGGTAAGTATGTTTATGATATTCTTATTAGTAACTACGGGGCAAATTTTCATATACAGTATTTTTTTATTTCTTGTTGTTATTTGTTATTATTGCTAATAAGCTGCGGTGTTTGATTTCACATTTGTCCTTTTTAATGATGAATATAAAAAATAATTTGACAAAATAATCATTATTAAATATATATTTTGGGATGCACTTCGTCCGGCACTGGTATTACAGAAAATATTTCACTTCATACCAGCTCTCTCTTTGATTAAATGTTATATTATTTCTGTGATAATGTTTTGGACACAGCGTCTGAAATATTTCTGATATTCTCAAAGTACAAAGTAGATTTTTTTTTACTTTAAACCCACGACTCTCTTTTCCTAAAATGTATGCAATATTAACTCCAATACATTGCCTGTTATGATCATTTTGTGTCCCTCTGTGATCATTTTGTGTCCCTCTGAGGTCATTTTGTGTCCCTTTGAAGTCAGTTTGTGTCCCTCTATGATCATTTTATGTCCCTCTGAGGTCATTTTGTGTCTCTCTGAGGTCATTTTGAGTCCCTCTATGATCATGCTGTGTCCCTCTGAGGTCATGTTGTGTCCCTCTGTGGTCATTTCATTTTGTGTCCCTCTGAGGTCATTTTGTGTCTCTCTTTGATCATGTTGTGTCCCTCTGAGGTCATTTTGTGTCCCTTTGAAGTCAGTTTGTGTCCCTCTATGATCATTTTATGTCCCTCTGAGATCATTTTGTGTCCCTCTGAGGTCATGTGTCCCTCTGTGGTCATTTTGTGTCTCTCTGTGGTCATGTTGTGTCCCTCTGTGGTCATTTTGTGTCCCTCTGTGGTCATGTTGTGTCCCTCTGTGGTCATTTTGTGTCTCTCTGTGGTCATTTTGTGTCCCTCTGAGGTCATGTTGTGTCCCTTTGAAGTCAGTTTGTGTCCCTCTATGATCATTTTATGTCCCTCTATGATCATTTTATGTCCCTCTGAGATCATTTTGTGTCCCTCTGAGGTCATGTTGTGTCCCTCTTAAGTCGTTTTGTGTCCCTCTGTGCTCATGTTGTGTCCCTCTGTAGTCATTCTATGTCCCTCTATGATCATGCTGTGTGCCTTTGTAGTCATTTTGTGTCTCTCTCTGTGGTCATGTTGTGTCCATCTTAAGTCGTTTTGTGTCCCTCTGAGGTCATTTTGTGTCCCTTAGTGATCATTCACTATTTCAACTGCTCTCTCTAATTAAATGTTATATTATTTCAGTGACATTTTTTTGGACATAGCGTCTGAGGTATTTCTGTGATATTCTCACAGTGATGTTGTAGTTATTCAGAAACAGCACAGATAATATTACTGTAGATGTTTTTTAACTTTATACCCAGGTCTCTTTTTCCTACTATTTATCTAATGTTTATTTAGATGACATTGCCTGTTATGTTCCTTAGTATATAGATAGTAGTTAGTTAGTATGCCCATAATCTTTCTGTAGTTATACAACAGTGTTATTATATAAATGTACTTATAATATTCATGTAGTATTACAGATAATATTTAATGTTCATAAATACCTCAGTGTTTCTGTGATGTTCCTCTGATGACACTGAATTTATATTAAAGTGCAAAGAAGAAGTGACAGACACACACACACACACACACACACAAACACACTGGGAGTGGTCGCACTTCATCTCCAGTCTCCCGCAGTAGCGTCAACACACACACAC
>NC_065508.1:2080190-2091106 GCF_006386435.1 Epinephelus moara | reverse complement strand
TGTGTGTGTGTGTGTGTGTGTGTGTGTGTGTGTGTGTGTGTGTGTGTGTGTGTGTGTGTGTGTGTGTGTGTGTAACACCGGATTTTTTGTGTTCAGCCCAAAGTTGAGAAACTTAAAAAAAATCTTGTGTTTCATGTTGAGTCTGTCTCTTCTGACAAGGTCAATTTGTGTCCCTCTGTGGTCATTTTGTGTCCCTTTATTATCATTTTGTTTCCCTCTGTAGTCAGGTTGTGTCCCTTTGTGATAATTATGTGTCACTTTGTGGTAGTTTTATTTACATCCATTGTTTGTCCTCATTTGTGTTCATTTTCTGTCCCTGTGTAATCATTTTGTGCCCCTCTATGATGATTTTTGTCCCTTTATGTTTGTTTTGCTTCTGTCCATTGTTTTGTGCCCATTTGTGTTCATTTTGTGTCCCTGTGTGTTCATTTTGTGTCCCTGTGTGATCATGTTGTGTCCCTTAATGATTATTTTGTGTCCCTTAATGTTTTGGTGTTTTTTTGCTTCTGTCCATTCTTTTGTGCCCTTTTGTGTTCATTGTGTGTCCCTGTGCGTTTGTTTTGTGTCCCTATGTGGTAATTTTTCGTCCCTCCATGATCATTTTGTGTCCTTTCGCGTTCTTTTTTTGTTCCCATCCATTATTTTGTGCTCCTTTGTGTTCATTTTGTGTCCCTGTGTATTCATTGTGCCTCTCTGTGGTAATTTTGTGTCCCTTTATGCTTGTTTTGCTTCTGTCCATTGTTTTGTGCCCGTTTGTGTTCATTGTGTCCCTGTGCATTTGTTTTGTGTCCCTGTGTGATCATTTGTTGTCCCTCCATGATCATTTTGTGTCCTTTCGTGTCTTTTTGTTCCCGTCCATTGTTTTGTGCTCATTTGTACTCATTTTGTGTCCCTCTGTGATCATTTTGTGTCCCTCTGTGATCATTTTGTGTCCCTTTGTGATGGTATTACTTCTGCCCATTGTTTTGTGCTCATTTGTGAGTCGTTGCACAAGTGAAAACTGTTTTGGTAATAAATCTGATTCTGAAAATATTTTTTTTTACATTTTATGTTTGTTGCAGATTTAATTTAATAACTCGACGTGTTTGTTCGAGATTTTACTGACTTCAACTTTTTGTTTCGTTTCACTGAACTTTTGAAACACATCATTAAAGCTGAGCTCAGCACTGATCTGAGAGCAGCTGAGGCTGTTTACCTGCACCTCCTCTCTGTGGCCGCAAGGTGGCGCCATCATACCGCTGCTGCACACAGATGCTGCCTTCCATTGCTGTTGGAAATTAGACAACTGGAGGAAAAATGAGACAAAAAAGCCCTTAAAGAGCGAGAAAGGGAAACAAAAAGAAGTAAAATATACTGAGAGCCAAAAAAATACATGAATAAAAGTTACAGTGCAGTGTTAAAAAAAATATTTATGTATTCTTTACACTCAAAATTATCTTAAAATATGCTTAAATTTAACTACAAATATTAAATATTTCATATGGTAATAAAGCATTTTAGTGAAGATGCATTAATGATACGTATTTATCGTAAAGTCTGAGCTCTCGATACTTAAAACTGTGACTGTAAGTAAAGTTTGTGTAACAATTATGCAGACGTTTACACACTATTATACTTGTATTTCATTTACATTAATTTGGGAAGTTATCGACAAATTTCATTATGACATGTTGTTCTGCCTCCGCGTATGCAACAGCTGTGAACAGAGATATTATGTCTTCAAGTTGTCCGTCCATCTGTCTGTCCCATTCTGATGAAAGAGGTATCTCAACAACATCTTGAGGGAATTTCTTCAAATTTGGCACAAACATCCACTTGGACTCAAGGATGAACTGATACAATTTAGGTGGTCAAAGAAGATCAAGGTAACTGTGACCTTGTGTCTCTCATCCTTTGAATGTGATATCTTAAGTACAACTAAAGGAAGTTCTTCAATTTTGGCACAAATGTCCACTTGGACTAAAGGATGAACTAATTAGATTTTGGTGGTCAAAGATCAAGGTCACTTTGAGCTTGCGTCCATCTCCTTCTCGTTAATGTGATATCTAAAGAACAACTTGAACAAATGTAGCACAAACGTCCACATAGATTTGAGGATGCACTTGCGTCTGTCTCATTCTCGTGGACGCAATATCCCGAATACAACTTGACAGAATTTCTTCAAATTCAGCACAAATGGCCTCTTGGACTAAATGAGGAATTGACTATAATTTTGAGGTCAAAGGTCAAAAATCAAGGCCACTGTGAGCTTGCGTCCATCTCTGTCTTGTGAACGTGATATCTAAAGCACAACTTAGGGAATTTCTTCAAATTCAGCACAAGTGTCCACTTAGATTTAAGGATGAACTTTGGTGGTCAAAGTTTAAAGATGGAGGTCACAGTAAGCTTGCGTCTGCCTCATTCTCGTGAACGCAATATCCCAAGTACAACTTGACAGAATTTCTTCAAATTCAGCACAAACAGCCACTCGGTCTAAAGAATGAAGTAACTGAAGTGTCAAATGCTAAGGTAACTGTGAGCTCGTGTCTGTCTCCTTCTTTTGAAAGTGATATCTAAAGTACAACTTGAGGAAATTTTCTTAAAATCTTAAACGCAGATGTTCACATGGACTCAGAATGAACTGATTAGATTTTGGTGGTCAAAGGTCAAAGGCCATAGTAACTGTGAGCTTGCATCCATCTCATTCTCATGAACGCAATATCCCAAGTACAACTTGAAGGGACTTCCTCAAATTTGGCACAAACATCCACTTGGACTCAAGGATTAACTGATTAGAATTTGGTGGTCAAAGATCAAGGTCACTGTGACCTTGTGGCCATCTTATTCTTGTGAATTTGATATCTCAACTTCACCAAGAGGGAATTTCCTCAAGTTCGGCACAAATGTCCACTTCGACTGAATGATGGATTCATTACAATTTGGTGGTCAAAGGTCAAAAATCAAGTTCACTGTAAGCTTGCGTCTATCTCATTCTTGAGAATGCAATACCCCAAGTAGAACTTGAGGGAATATCTTCAGATTTGGCACAAATGTCCACTTGGACCCAAGGATTAACTGATTAGATTTTCTTGGTTAAAGGTCGAAGGTTACTGTGACCTCACAACACGTTTTTGGCCTCTGTGGTCAGGTTGTGTCCCTGTATAATCATTTTGTGTCCCTCCGTGATTGTTTTGCTTCTTTCAATTGTTTTGTGCCCTTTTGTGGTTATTTTGTGTCCCTTTGTGCTCATTTTGTGTCCCATTGAGGTGGTTTAGCTTCCGACCATTTGTTACGCATGTCTCTGTGGTTGTTGTGTCTCATCCTGATTCTGCGATCATTTTTCACTCTATAATCTCTGAGCTCTGAGGTTTTTCCGGGTCCGTGAACGCAGCACAGGCGGAACTCTTCATGAGTCAGTTTTTTTCCTCAGCAGCAGTTTGTTGCGTTTGAGTCTCGGGGTGGAGAAGTGAGGAACAAACTGTCAAATCATCCCACTCAACACTTCTCTCTGATCACTGTGCTGAGATCGATCAGAGCTGATCAGAGCTGATCGATGGATTAGAGGAGCAGCTGCTGCAGAGGTGAGCGATGCCTTTAAAAGCTGTCTGTCCGCATCGAGTCTGAAACAAAGTGCAGCTGCTGAGGCGCGTTTTTCTGCAGCTGCACGACTGTTTGTCGGTGTGAAAGCGAACAGCTGTCCGACCTGAGCAGAACAAACACACTGCATTTAACAGAAGAACCACAAAAGAAGAAGTTTACAGAAGCAGATTAATGACCCTCTGAGGCTGAAGCTGAAATAATTCACCTGGTGTTTCAGTGGTTTTGGTCACGTGCAGGTACAGGTGATGTTACAGTGGATTTTAATGATTTAGACTCGTTTCAGGAAAAGTTGATTTTCTGGTTCCGGCTGTTTGAGATCAGAGGACAGTGAACGCCTCCTCAGTTTGTTCTTCGGATTTAAACATGATGTTCTTTTGTCAAACATTGTATTGTGTAAATATTATATGAAAGCATCAACATATCAACATATCATCACATGACAAATATCATGTAACATGATTATTTTAAAGAGATGAGAGGTAAAAAGTAAAACACCTAGATATTTGGACTCGTTGAAGGTCTGAATTGTTCCTGACTGTGGGGTGCTTCAACCCTAAATATGATCATTTTGTGCCCCTTACGGGTGTTTTGCTCTGTCCATTGTTTTGCGTCTTGGTCATGTTGTGTCCCTCTGTGTTCATTTTGCATCCCTCTCTGGTAATGTTGTGAGCCCCTGTGGTCATTTTGCATCCCTCTCTGGTCATGTTGTGAGCCCCTGTGGTCATTTTGTCTCCCTCTGTGTTCATTTTGCATCCCTCTCTGGTCATGTTGTGAGCCCCTGTGTTCATTTTGCATCCCTCTCTGGTAATGTTGTGAGCCCCTGTGGTCATTTTGCATCCCTCTCTGGTCATGTTGTGAGCCCCTGTGGTAATTTTGTCTCCCTCTGTGTTCATTTTGCCTCCCTTTCTGATCATGTTGTGTCCCTGCATGGTTGTTTTGCATCTGTCCATTGTTTTGTGCCCTTTTAAGTTCATTTTGTGTCCCTATGCGGTCATTTTAGTGTCCCTTTGTGAGTTGTTAATTCTGAAAATAATTTCTTTATGTGTTATGTTTGTAGAGTTTTAGATCTGAATTGATATTTAATTTTGAGTCCTTGAACACTAACACACACATACACACACACACACACACTTGTTTATATTATCTTGAACTATAGTTCACACACACACACACACTTGTTTATATTATCTTGAACTATAGTTCCCGAAATGCACAACTTGAACTTGACTATTTAAACTCTGAGACGAATAAACTCAGTTTTCAAAGTAAAACGTTTCAGTGTTATTTAACTCTGAGAGTCAGCTGCTGCCAAGATTTTAATCATCCTGGTAATTATTTGCTTCCGTTGACGTGACAGATAACGGTCTGTGTTACGTCCTCCTGCCCCCAACCAGCTGTGAGACACTGGTACAACCCTCCAGCACATTCAGGAGCTGATGGGTGGTTGACTTGATGTCATGATACATGGACGACTGAACAAGTCGACCGACTCGGTCTGCACCAAAACCTTTGTCTGAAGTCACTGTTAAAATCTGTAGTTGGGATTTCTAAGCACAGAGAAATCCACTGGTAACAGGCGATAGACTGCTTTCACATAGAGCGCTGCAGGGATGATGTTTCTCTATAGGCCGACCCTGAAGTTGGCGTCGCCTGGTTCCCCTGACACAAAGCCAACTGGAATTTTCCCTTGGATTTTGGATTGTTGCAGAAAATAAGCTCTTAATGATACTCACATGTTTTATTCAGCAAGATAATCTTCACTAACACCAGTGTCATGATTTCTGAAGCCTAAATGCAGTCTCCAGAGGTCATGAGCTAACATTAGGTTATAAACAGACTACACCAGAGTTATAAAAAAGAAGTAACCACGGAAACATTGTCACTGGCCTTCATGCTGCTCTCTGCTGTTTACTAACCTGTTTTCAGGTACTCGTCTGCTGCAGAGAGCTGGACACGGCTCTGGTCCACTGGCAATAAGAAAGGAATCTATCGCCTGCTTTCAGAGGGGTTTCCTGCATTTAAAAAACCTGCATACACACTAATTTATTTATTAATTTTTAGAATGTATTTGTTAATTATTTAGTAATTAACAGAGAACAAAACAACCTAAAAGACACAAAGAAACATACAACAACTTTTATGAGACTCGAAACGACCACAAAGATACAAATCAACGACAAAGAGACGCGGCCGTGTTGTTAGTCGGTCCAGCACAGAGCCAGTCGGACCAGTTTGTTTGTGTCACTGGCTCCCAGCAGCCTGCAGCAGCCTGGTGAAAGATGTAAAATATGTTGCTACAAACGTTAAAGGACTTCAGTCCTGTTGGAAAATAAAATCTGCTCCGTCTCTTAGACTGATCTAATCAGACAGGTCAGTGACAGTGACTCGTTACAGACACAGTGAACAATGTCTCCTGCTTATGGAACGAGTCACATGATGCAGACGGGATGATTTTTAATTCATAAATGTGACTTTTATTTTGAAATGTTTCTTCCTCTCTTTCCACAGACATGGAGGGTGTGTGTGTGTGGCAGGTGTGTGTGTGCATGTTGAGTGTGTGTGTCGGGGCTCACAGTTCATTGGACAGAAGTGACCACGCCCAGCTGGACCATCATCATCATCATCATCATCATCTGGTCTCTAATGGCAACACAGCCTCAGGTAGGAAACAAAGGTTACAGTGTTGTAACCCTGGTTCTATAAGCACAGGCTCCGCCCTCTACTGGACTCTTTGGGTAACTCTCGCCAATCAGGATGAGCCTACACGAATACATGTGGACCCCACAGTATATAAGCAGGCAGATTCCCGCCATCAGACATCTTGCACCTTCTTCAGCGAGTGGCGTTGGAGCGACAGGGCACCTAGGTAGAGGGCTCCGCCTGTGTTTATAGAACCAGGGTTACAATATCATAACCTTTGTTATATCTCACATGGGCTCCGCCCTCTACTGGCCTCTTTGGGTACAGTGGGTGGAGCTTGATTAATGAACACTGTCGTGACATAACATTGACTGATCCTGACCAGCTGAAGGTTTGTCGCCAGAGCATTTGCAAACTGAAGATCCACAAGATTAAATGATTTTATCCTCATTCAGATTCGCTCTTCACCAGTAGTCAGCCATTCAGCCACGCTCTGTAGTAGGGCTGCCACTAACGATTATTTTCATTGTCAACTAATCGTGGCAGCCCGACTCTGCAGCCAAAAGTGTTCAGAGCGACTGCTCTGTGGACCCAATGATGCAAAAGTAACACTGATCATCAGGATAATTTAATACCATGGAAGTGATTGAGTTCATATCAGCCTCACACATCCTCCATTACTGAGCATCCAGCAGTGATTTTGACCTGAATATTGAGATTACAGTTAAATGGAGACAAAACTCTTTTCCCACACTGAGCTGCACTTTGCGTGTCAAATTTCAAGTCAATCAGACTTTTAAAAAATAGAATGTTTGAGCCTTTATTATAGCGAATAGAATGTTTGAGCCTTTATTATAGCGAATAGTTATAGCGAATAGAATGTTTGAGCCTTTATTATAGCGAATAGAATGTTTGAGCCTTTATTATAGCGCCCCCATCTGGCCAACTGGCGTCATGTTTCTTGAGCAGCATGTGCACACGACTTCCAATCGTTGTGTCTCTGGTGTAACGTCATGGTAATTTATGAAAACATTTCTGAAGGGAAGAAGAAAAAACTGTTTCACTGGAGTTCAATGTTTCCTCTCATCAGTTTGATAAACACAGATCTTGAGACAGGGTGACGGCCGCAGGACTGTAACTTGTAGTCGAGTATTTTCACTGTGTGGTATCAGTACCTTTACTGCAGTGAAGGATCTGAATACTTGCTCCACTGCCTCAGAGACAATACTACATCCTGTCCTTCTGTGTGTGTGTGTGTGTGTGTGTGTGTGTGTGTGTGTGCGCAGCAGAGATAGCGTGGGAGCTAGCTGCTAGCAGCTCACCACAGCTTCCTGGACGTGACAGAAATAGACTTCTGTCTCTGTTTGGTTCAGAGGAGACGACGGGTCCCGCCGTCAGGTCTGAGAGCCAATGGGAAGAGAGGAGAGTCCTCATACGTCAGTGACATCACTTCTCAAAGTGTGAAAGGAAACAGGCCACAACTTTTAATTTAACTGTTTCAGTCTCAGAATGAGACGCTAACAAGATCTCTGTTAAAAAAATATCTGCTACACTGCAGATTATCTCCAGGAAGTTACAACATGTAACTGTAATATTTCACAATAAATTATTATCACCTCACAGGCTTTAACTGTGACATTTAAACAAATTCAGAATTTTATTGTGAAATTCATGCAGTTAAATACAGTAAATTACAATTACATAGTGTTATATCACAGTAATGTAACAGGCTTTAACTGTAAGGTTACAGTTAAATATAATAATTTCACAGGAGCTTTTGGGTTGTCCGTATGTACTTCCTTCAAGTTTGGACTCTTTGGACTCAATGATGAATTGATAAGATTCTAGAGGGCAGAGGTCAAGGTCACTGTGACCCTGTATTTCTCATTTCTGTGAATGTGATATCTTGAACACTATGAGGGAATTTCCTCAAATTTGGCACAGACATCCACTTTGAGTAAAGGATGAATGAATTACAATTTAGGGGTCAAAGACAAAGCTCAATGTGACCTTGCATCCATCTCATTCTCGTCAACGCAACGACTCTAAAAAGCCTTGAGGGAATTTTCTCACATTTGACACAAACGTCCACTTGGACTCAAGAATAAACTGAAGAGATTACTAGAATTTGGTGGTCATAAGTCAAAGGTCACTGTAACCTTGCATGCATCTCATTCTTATGATCATAATATCCCAAAAACACCTTGAGGGAATTTCTTTAAATATGGCACAAACAACGGCTTTTTAGTCAAGGATGAACAAATTAGAATTTGGTGGTCAAAGGTCACATTGACCTTGTGTCTGTCTCATTCTCATGAATGCAACATCTCTAGAAGGCCCTGAGGGAATTTCTTCAATTTTGGCATAAACGTTCACCTAGACTCAAAGATGAATGAATTAGAATTTGGTAATCAGTCTTTTTATGCCTTTGAGCTGATGATAGCCATGGCTGGAGGCACTATGTTTTCAAGTTGTTCCTCTATCTGTACATACGTACGTCCCATCCTTGTGAGCCCAATATCGCACAAAATGCCTCAAAGGAATTGCTTCAGATTTGGCACAAACGTCCACTTTGACTCAAAGATGAGGTTTTTGCAGGTTGTCCGTCTGTCCATACATACATCCTGTCCTTCTGAACCCAATATCTCTAGAAAGCCTCAGGGGAATTTCCTCAGATTTGGCACAAACGTCCACTTGGACTCATCAATAAACCGATTGGATTTGGATGGTCAAAGGTCAAGGTCAGTGTGACCTTTATCTGTCTCATTCTTGTAACCACGATATCTCACAAACACCTTAAGGGAATTTCTTTAAATTTGGCACAAACGCCCACTTGGACTGAGGAGTACAGTAAATTTTGTGGTTGAAGGTCAAAGGTCAAACAATATGACCTCACAAAACATGTTTTTAGCCATAAGTCAGAAATTCACACACTAAATATGACAAAACTTCACACAAATGTCCAACAGGATAAAATAATGAAGTGATGAGATTTTATATCCAAAAGGTCAAAGGTCAGCTTGACTGTGACATCATCATGTTTTAACGTCATATCTCAGGAACAGAAGGGGAGACATTTGGTCAGATACTGAATTGGTGACTCTAATCTTGAAACTGATTGTGTAGATCTTCTGTGTGTGAAGCATCCATGTTGTAGAATTTGTAGTTTCTTTGCAGCAGCATTTAAAGCGTTGTCGTCATGGCTCCACATGAGTCTGACAGACATGGATTTAAACTGTTACTGCAACTTGGCTGGTTCGTGGAGGAATACAAACCATAGTTGGTAATTCTAGTTTAGGAGAATATTCACTTTGAAGTTTCTCTGTCAGAAGAAGAAACTCTTTAAAGGTGCATGATGGGAAGTGGAGTGTTGGCATGTGTTCAGGCTGAGCTGATGTGCAGTGTGTGACTTTGACTTCGACCTTCCTCCTGTTTTAATTCTATTATCTCAGTATTTTTATCCTCACAGCTGCTGATGTTAATCCTCAGACCTTTAACAGACGCTGCCTCCTCACCTGTCACTCGCTGTACCTCTCACTCTTCTTCTGTGGTGTTCTGTTGGCCGTCTCAGCAGATGAGAGGGAAACTTAAGCTGGTTTTATATCTGAGATCAAAGGGTTAACAGCTGTGGCGATACCTCTGTTATAGCATTTAATTTGTAGTTCTGCATCAGATTTCACCCACTGACAGCACTACACGATATACATGGTGTAAATCATCCCCCCTCAGACAAAAAAAATGTAGTTCCGTAAGTTAGGTTCAGGAAAGTAAAGTTATGTAGATTAGGTTTAGGGAAATCAGGTTACTTAGGTTTAGGAAAGTAAAGGTATGTATGTTAGGTTTAGAAAGCTACGAAGGGTTAGGTTTAGGAAAAATAAAGATACAAATCTTTTGTTATATTTTTCAGCTTGTTAGCATTTTTACACTCAAAGCAGTTTCACAGCAAAAAAATTTAACCAATTTATCACAACTTGAAGTTATCTGTTACCTAATGTTACACGGGCCCATATTATTTTTGCCTTGTAAGTGAAAACCTACTTGATAATAAATCTGACTCTGTATCCATTGAGAGAGCTGCAGCGGCGAAACAGGCTACGATGTAACCACTCGGTGAAGGTGCGCCCCGTCGATCCAGGTCATTAAAAGGCTCAGGTTGTTATTATGATTTTCTGACAACATTATGGAAATGATCCCTGCAGAGATGTGAAACATTGTTCCATACTTTTCACTCGGTTGAATCTGTCTCGTTCTGAAACCTCAGGAGAGGTGATTTGTTGCAGGAGGACAATGGTGGAGTGAGAGTTGTAGAGAGTAGCAGTAATAGTTGTGTTGGAGTACAGAGAGTATATCTTACTCTTTTCTAAAATATTTCCAATGTCTTGGCTGAATATTTAGCTAATTTCATCAATGTGGAAAAGTCTGAGATTTCAGAATGAAACTTCTTTAGTGAGTTTTGTTCACAAAAGATCGGAACAAGCAACAGGTGAGGAAAAATGTAGGGCTGCCCCCCCGACTAATAATTTTCCTAGTGGACCAACAGTCCTCATCAGGGTCCATCAGTGGACCAACAGTCCTCATCAGGGTCCATCAGTGGACCAACAGTCCTCATCAGGGTCCACCAGTGGACCAGCAGTCCTCATCAGGGTCCATCAGTGGACCAACAGTCCTCATCAGGGTCCATCAGTGGACCAACAGTC
>NC_065508.1:2077090-2080095 GCF_006386435.1 Epinephelus moara | reverse complement strand
CTTCACCTTCTCAAAATGATCCCACACTTTGAATTTCCTGCCCGACATGTTATTAACTAGCCTGTGGAATAACCGCAGGTACCAGCCCTGGAGATTAACCTGACTCCTGTCTGACTGCTGAGCGTGGACACTTCCTGTGTCTGTCCTTTCAGATTAAAGTCACACATGCTCCAGTCATATAGGTTTGGATTTATTTTGATTAGGCGCAGCTCCTGATACAGTTTCACATTTTTTTTGTTTGTTGTTTTTTATTTACTTATTCATTTTTTTCTGTGACTAGGTGAACAATGAAATCTTGCAGACTAATGACCTTTCTGGTTGATTAACGTTTGGCTAACTATCAGGGGGCAGCCTGAGAAAAGTGTTCCATTCCTCTGAAGGGATCTTTTCCACAGTGTTATCGCAGACTTTGTAAAACAATCTGAGAACACAGAAACACAAAAACAAACACTGTTAATGGACGAACACTGACGGGGCGCTTGGAGTGTTTACACTGCAGCCTGTTCTGCTGCTGCTGCGGTGTCACGAAAACACAGGAACATAGAGTCCAGGTTGAAAAATACCAAAGTTTACGTATAAGTATCGAAGTTCAGCACCTACCTGTGGGCTACAACTTGACTCCCCGTTATTTATTTTGCCTGTATTCATTTGTGCCGAATGATGTGTGAGCACTTCCTGTTTACAGTGTGCTCATGGACGTACAGACATCTGTCGCTGGATCAGTGTGACACTGTAGAAAACTTCAAAATATAAAGACTCTCGGGCAGCTTCTGCAGCCTCTTCATGCCTCTGAACTGGTGATAGCCGCCTCATACTGGTGAACACCATATCCTAAGCCTTAAGGGAATTTCCTCAGATTTGGCACAAATGTCCGCATGGAATGAACTAATTTGATTTTGGGGGTCATAGATCAGAGGTGAAGGTCGTAGTGCACTGATCTGTCTCATTCTCATGGCACAAACATTCCACCAGACTCAAGGATGAATTAATCATATTCAGAGTTAAGGTCATCATTACTTTGCATCTATCTCCTTCTTGTGAATGCAATATCTCAAGAACACCTGGAGGGAATTTCTTCAGATTTGGCACAAACGTCTATTTAGACTCAAGGATGAAGTAATTAGATTTTGGTGGTCCTAAGTCAAAGGTCAAAGTCACTGTGACCTTGTCCATCTTATTCTCATGAATGTGATACCTCAAGAGCACCTTGAGAGAACTGTTTCAAATGTGGTACAAACATCCTGATTTAGACTCACAGATGAACTGATTAGATTTTAGTGGTCAAAGGTGAAAATTATGAAGTGATGACATTTTATATCCAAAAGGTCAAAGGTCAGCTTGACTGTGACATCATCATGTTTTAAGACATTTGGTCAGATACTGAATTGGTGACTCTGATCTTGAAACTGTGCTGATTGTATAGATCTTCTGTGTGTGAAGCATCCATGTTTTCACTGACATGGATGGAGACTGTCAGAGACACTGGACTGGTGGGCGGAGTCATACAACCACAGGGTGGACTGGTGGGCGGAGTCATACAACCACGATGCAGTAACTTTAGTTTTTTCATAATGGACATTGGATGTAATGGCATCCTTTGTTCAAGTCACACTTAATCTAAAAATATGTGTATCAAGTTTGTGTGTTCACATTATGGAGTTACTGAACTACCTCATTATCCTCCTCGAATAGATGATGATAAATCATTGGTCCAAACTACTGTAACTAACCTCCTGAACACCTGCATGCACCTGTCTCTCTCACCTGACCCAGTGTCTGTGCCTCCTCCCTCTCTCTCTACCTCCCAATCAACTCTCCCAATATGAAGACGTCTGTTTTAAACCAAACAGGCCAGTTAGCTCCACTCAGGCTGACTGTATCTGTCTGATCTCTAATCTGTCCTAATATTTACCCAAAGAGGCAACACACACACACACACACACACACACACACACACACACACACACACACACACACACACACACACACACACACACACACACACACACACACATTGAACAGCTGATATTTAAACTGCAGTCAGAATTGTTTGACATCTGGAATCGGCTGCGGCTCCATCAGAAAACAAACTTGAGCAGGTCAAAGGTCACCGCAGGTAGAAGTACTTGAAGTGTTTACTTAAGATAAAGAACTGACAACACCTTAAAAACACTGCATTCAAAACTACGAGGGGAAAGTGTTTGACGCCTCGTTGGTCTAAAACCCAAATTATCACACAGCTCAGTTCAGTCGTGCTCTCTGCAGCTTTGTATTATCTGGATCTTTTTTATCCGCTAAGAATCTTGAAACATCCACGCTTCATTCCATCTGTAACTGGATGTATTGCTGTCTCAGTGAAACCTCTCCGAACTTCAACTAGTTCAAAATGCTGCAGCCAGAGGACTCACCTAATCTATCAGAAGAGTCCACGTTGCACATACTTCAGCATCTCTACACTGGTCACCTGTACGTAGAATTTACTTTGAGCTTTTGATGATTACACTTAAAGCACGTTTGGGGTTAGGCTCATGTCACTAGCTAACGTTAGCTAACTTTAGCTACTGATTTCTGCTACTAGGTCAACAGTTTCCAAAGTGCTCCCTGCTGGGTGTTTTCAGGCCCCGTGTCTTGTGGAGGATCTGGGCTTTATTGTATTAGTTCTGCTTTTATTCAGGATTTATCTCATTTCTTGTCGTTTTTAAAGGGCCAGTGTGTAATATTTGTCTGTTTATTGTCAAATCTGAATCTGAATCTGAATCTGAATATTCTACCCATTAATATGTTTATACAAGTGTATAATCGCTATAAAACAAAATTCGTTTGGTTTTCGAAGCCTTATAATTATGCTTTTATATATATATATATATATATATATATATATATATAGCAAGGGCCTTGCTTTAGAGAGGTCGCCATCTTGCGCCGCCATGTATGTAAGGCAGCCCGAGCGGACAATCCAGCCAGCCAGAGAACGCGTTTCGCGTGTATAAATAAACCAACGAAGA
>NC_065508.1:2075468-2076763 GCF_006386435.1 Epinephelus moara | reverse complement strand
CCCTGGAGTGTTACCGGAGTTTTTGGGGTGCTCAAATAAACTGGCCTTTTTCCCAAACGCTCCTCTGGTCTCCTGCTCGTGAGGGATTCATTACAATATCATAACATGGTTTAGATTTCTAAATAAACATTCACCTCGTCGCTAGATAGACCTACTCCTGAAAAACTCGTGTCTGCGCAAGGCTTTTTGACCCTACGAGGCCACTGTCATTTACCCGACGGGAGGGGTGAGCGAGTGAGCCCTGCAATCTAGAATTTGACCACTGATGTCACTGTTTTCAACGGTTTTCAACCCATTTTACACACTGGCCCTTTAAGTCTTTTTTTTTGAGCATAACTTGTTTTTATTATCAGTATTTTGGATGGTGCGCGTTTACCCACTGTAAGTTTACGAGCATGGCGTCTGCACATGTACAGAAGAAGAACGAGCGTGCAGACAGCCACCTCTTACAGCTCTGCTGCACCGAATCTGCTCCAGCTGTTGTCAACTGAAATATTTAACGTAAAAGCATCAGTACCACAGTGTGACAGTACCAATTTCAATCAATTCAATCAATTTTATTTATAAAGCCCAATATCACAAATCACAATTTGCCTCACAGGGCTTTACAGCATACGACATCCCTCTGTCCTTTGGACCCTCACAGCTGATCAGGAAAAACTCCCCAAAAAACCCTTTAACGGGGAAAAAACGGTAGAAACCTCAGGAAGAGCAACTGAGGAGGGATCCCTCTTCCAAAACGGACAGACGTGCAATAGATGTCGTACAGAACAGATCAGCATAATAAATTAACAGTAATCCGTATGACACAATGAGACAGAAAGAGAGAGAGAGAGAGAGAGAGAGACAGAGACAGAGACAGAAAGAGAGAGAGGGAGAGAGAGAGATGCAGGACAGACGGTAATGACAGTAGCTAACAACTAGGGATGGGCAAACAATCAAAATTCATTATTCAATCATCAAAAAAATTAACGATCAATTATTGATTAATTGATAAGCGAGTATTTCAAAAGAGAGAAAACAAAAAAGTGCAGTGCAGACTGTCGCCGCAAGAGAGCGCTGCTGCCCCAGTTTTGAGCTTTAATCCCCCAGGCCAAAGAGGAAGAATGGCGCGCATGCGCAGTTCACCCCTGGGTGTTTACAACCGTTGCCAGCCAGAGTTACAGGCTTCAGTTTTCAGCAAAACCTCCGTCTTTCAATGGCGTAGTGTTTTCAGAGGCCTCAAGGGAAGCCGCCGAGGCTTTGGAGAGCGATGAGAGCCTCCGTCTGTTTCTGATTTTTTGCCTGGCATAGGT
>NC_065508.1:2066689-2074884 GCF_006386435.1 Epinephelus moara | reverse complement strand
GGGACCACGAGTAACCCTGCGTTCTCAGAGCGCAGTGTTCTGGTGGGATAATATGGCAATATGAGTTCTCTAAGATATGACAGAGCCTGACCAGTGCAGAGAAGCTAAAACAGGAGAAATATGATCTCGTTTCTTAGTTCCTGTTAGTACACGTGCTGCTGCATTCTGAATTAGCTGGAGAGTTTTTAAGGACTTACTAGAGCTACCTGAAAATAGAGAGTGTGACAGTGTGACAGTACAGGTACTGGATTTAAAGTTTGACTCACAAATCATCAGAAACAACCTTTAAAAATGTACACACACACACACACACACACATGCACACACACACACACACACACACTCTCAGCTGAGCGATCATGCAGAGACTCTCAGAGACGTTCTGGAGGCTGAAATGACCAAATGTAGTCATGAATGAAGTTCTCACTCTGATCTGTTTAAAACTGCCTCTGTTGTCATGGCAACGGCGGCAGCAGTAGAAGATAGTGTGATGTGATGGATGACGGTGGATGCTAGCTGCTAACTGAGGCTAACAGGAACTGAGGCTGTTGCTGTACACTGCTGCTGGTTTCACTGTCCTCTACTGTGTGTATTTTACTGCGTTTCTATCCTGAATTTCTTTTCTGCACTCGCTGCTTTCTTTACGGTCCACTTTGTTTCTTTACTGCTGTCAGGTTTCTTTCTTTACTCTATTGTTTCTTTACTTTTCTTTACTCTACTGCATATATTTACTGCTATTTACATTTCTGTATGTTTCTGTAAGTTTCTGCGCTCACTGATTTTCCTGATTGTCCTCTTCTGGGTTTCTTTACTGCACTCTGCTGCATTTTTTTCCTCTGCTTTACTTTCCCAGCGTGTCTTTAGAAAGTTCTACTGTGTCTCTTTTGCACTTTGAGTAAAATAATAAATTCAGAGTAATTTCATGGCGCGATATTTCTATTTTTACTTCAGCAGTCATCAGTAATTCTTCCTCTGCTGTTCTCAGGAGTTCAGTGAAGCAGAGCTGTGATGTGTCTCCGTTCTCTGACCCAAACAAAGATGGCAGCCAGAAAAGATGGATGTTTACTCGTCCTGTTGCTGTTTTTGGCTCCAGGGAACGGAGACGTTTGTCAAACTGACACAGACTCAGAGTCTTTACCTGCTGGACGGGCAGGAACACAACACTGCAGTGTGTTTGCATGCTCGATGAAAATTCCTCTGAGAGGAGATTATTTTTGAGACCACAGAAATGATATTTACAGAGTATTTATTACCTACAAATACTAAACTAAATCTGAGCAAATCTGTATCAGCAGGTTTCTGCGTTTAATTTTTTTTTTCATTTTCTCAAAATGTCCTCTTGCACACTAATATACTTTGATACCTTCCGCCTGTTGGAGATGTATTATAATCATCATGTTTAGAAAAATAACAGTACTACTGGTAATAATGATAATAATAATAATAATAATAATAATGACAATGACAATAATAATAATAATGACAATAATAATAATAGTAATAATAATAATAATAATGACAATAATAATATTTGTATTCCTGTGTTATAGATCTGTGTGCAATAGACAAGCAGCTCTGTCAGGATGAAAACTCGCTCCTGAGTTTTGAGGCGATCTGCAGCATCCACAAACAGATGGACGACGATGCAGACGGCACGGTGGACACCATGGAGACGGACGAGGTGAGACAGAAACACCAGAAGAAGAATACTGTCCTTCTTTCTGCACTGAAAACGTCCTTTTCTCCTGCGAGCCTGCAGAGCTCACAGAGACTCTGACTGTCCTTAGTGAAGACTAATTGATGGAAAATCCTCTTGTTGATGTCTCACCCCCCGTCCCTCCCCCTCTGTCCCTCTACCGTCCCTCCCTCCTCAGTTTCTCAGGGAGGATCTGAAATATCAGGACCCCAAAGCTGCAAAGAGCAGCTTCCACCGAGCCGACCTGCATATCAGTGTGGAGGACATGTGGAGCACCTGGAAGAGCTCTGAAGGTGAGAGCTGCACCGACGAGACATTATCCAGAGATATCTGCAAACTGATAACTGTCATTCTTTACTTCATTCTTCTGAATGTGATATCTCAAAACGGCCATCAGGGAATTTTTTCAAATTTGGCACAAACGTCCACTTGGACCAAAGAATGAACTGATAGATTTTGGTAGTTAAATATCAAAGGTCAAGGTCACTGTAGACTTGCATTTGTCTCATTCTCGTGAACGCAATATCTCAAGAACGGCTGGAGGGAATTTCTTCAAATTTGCCACAAACGTCCTCTTTGAGTCAGTGATGAAATGATTAGATTTTGGTGGTCAAAGGTCAAGGTCAGTATCACCTTGTGTCCATCTCATTCTGGTGATCGTAATATTTCAAGAAAGCCTTGATGGAATCTTTGTCAAATTTGGCACCAACGTCCACTTAGACTTGAGGATGACCGGATTGGATTTTGGTGGTCAAAGATCAGGGTCACTGTGAACTTGCATTTGTCTCATTCTTGAGAATGCAATATATCTCAAGAACGCCACAAGGGAATTTCTACAAATTTAGCACAGATTCACCTGGATTTAAGAATGACCTGATTAGATTTTGGTGGTCAAAGATAAAAGGTCAAGGTCACTGTGGCCTTGCATCTGTCTCATTCTTGTGAACCCGATATCTGAAGAAGGACGTGAGGGAATTTTCTGAAGTTTGGCACAAACATCCACTTAGACTCAAGATTGAACTGATTAGAATGTGATGACCGATGGTCAAAGGTCAGTGTGACCTCAAAACACATGTTTTTAGCCCTAACTCAAGAATTCATCCACTAATTCTGACCAAACTTGACACAAATGTCTAACAGGATAAAATAATGAAGGTCAAAAGGTCAAAGGTCAGCTTGACTGTGACATCATCATGTTTTAACGTCATATCTCAGGAACAGAAGGGGAGACATTTGGTCAGATACTGAATTGGTGACTCTAATCTTGAACCTGTGCTGATTGTATAGATCTTCTGTGTGTGAAGCATCCATGTTTTCACTGACATGGAGGGAGACTGTCAGAGACACTGGACTGGTGGGCGGAGTCATACAACCACAGGGTGGACTGGTGGGCGGAGTCATACAACCGTTAATTCTAAAGGAACTAATTCTGTTTTCTGTCGTCTTATTGGTTCATAAACAGTCTGTATGTTGGCATTAGCATGTTAGCATGTTAGCATCAACAGAACCAGCAGCATGTTTAAGTTCCTCCATTTTCACACAAACAGTCAGACGTCTGTTGGAGCTGAAGGAAAAAACAGCAACAAACATCATCAGAGGAACTCACGAGTCAAAGAGATGTGAGGTTTCCTCTCAGTAAACACAAACAGCGATGCATCATCTCCGCTCAGCGTTTGTTTACTCTGTAAACAAAACAATGACATCATCACCTCGACTCACAGAACCAAACCTCATTTTAGAAATCCGAACTTTAAGGTTCATGTTGTTTTAAAGACGTCAGAAGATATAAGATTTATCTGCTCTGGAAGGTTCTTTAAAAGAAGGAAGGAAGGAGGAGAGCAGAAGAGAAAGGGATGAAGAGCGGAGGGGAGGAAGGAGACAGGAAGACAGGAAGGCCAGAAAAAGTGGACAGAAAAGAAAGAAGGGGAAAGAAAGGAATACAAAAAAGGACAGAAGGGAAGAAGGAACAAGAGATGGAAAAGAAGGGAAGGAGGACAGAAGGAAGGAAGGATAATTCAAGAAGGGATGAGAAAGAACAAAAGGAAGAAGGAAGGAAAGATTGGTGAAAAAGAGAAAACACAAGGAAAGAAAGAGAAGGAAGGAAGGAAGGACAGAAAGGGAAAAAGAAATAGGAATGAAAGAAAGAAAGAACAAAAGAAAGGAAAGAAGGAGGAAGGGCAGAAATAAAAAGTGACATAGGTCAAGAAGGAAGGAAAGAAAGGAAGATAGGTAGGATATATAGGAAAGAAGAAAGCAAAGAAGGAAAGGCAGTTAGGAAAGTAAGAAAGAAAGAAGGAAGGGAGGAAGGAAAGAAGGTAAACAGTGACATAAGTCAAGAAAGAAGGAAAGAAAGAGGAAAGGAAATAATGAAAGGGAAAAGATAAGATGAAAGTGTTAAAAGGGATGAAAGACCAAAGAAAAGACCAAAGAAAGAGAGAAAGGAAGGAAGACAAAGAAAAATAAGGGAAGAAGAAGAAAAAAGGGAATAAATACAATGTGACATAAGGCAAGAAGGAAGGAAAGAAATGAAATGAAAAGGAAAGTTGAAAATGAAAAGGGGAATTAAAAAACTACAAAGGACAAGGGGAAGAAGAAAGAAAGAGGAAGGTAGGAAAGAAACAAAGGAAGCAAAGTAGTAAAGAAAGAGAAGAAGTAAAAGGTAAAGAAAGAAAGAAAGAAAGAAAGAAATGAGGGCAGGAAGGGAATAAATACAATATAACAAGGCAAGAAGGAAGGAAAGGAAAATGAAAGTTGAAAGTGAAAAGGAATTAAAAACTACAAAGGGAAAGGAGAAAGAAAGAGGAGAGAAAGAAAAGAAGCAAGGTAGGAAAGACAGGAAAGAAGAAATAGGAAAGAAAGAAGAAAAAAGATGGTGAGGAAAAAATGGATGAAAGAAACGCAAAAGAAAAGTAGGAAAGGATGAAAGAACTAGGAAACAAAGAGAGAGAGAGAGAGAGAGAGAAAGAAAGTAAGTTAAGAAGAAGGAAGGGAAGAAAGACAAAAGTGGCATAAGTCAAGAAGGAAGAAAAGAAAGAAAGAAATAAAAAGAAAGAAGGAAGCCAAGAAGGAAGGAAAGAAAGACTGAAGTGTAAATTAATGAAAGAGGGAACAAAGGGAGGAGAGAAAGAAAGACAGACAGACAGAGGGGACTAACGAGCAGAACGGCTCATTGAGTATAAAAATAAAATCCTATTTTCAGCTTCACTTAATTTTCCGGCTCAGTTTGTCTCAGACATGACGTCAAAACAGACACATGAAGAAGAACATGTTTATTTATAGCAGGGACAGTATGGACACATGGTCACGGAGACAGACGGACGTGTCCCAGCAGATGTTAACCTGTTAACTGCCCCTGTTTCTGTTAACTGTCTCTGTCCCTGTCTCTGTCTCTGTCTCTGTCTCTGTCCCTGTCTCTGTCTCTGTCTCTGTCTCTGCACCTGTCTCTGTCTCTGTCCCTGTCCCTGTCTCTGTCTCTGCCCCTGCCCCTGTCTCTGTCTCTGTCTCTGTCCCTGTCCCTGTCTCTGTCTCTGTCCCTGTCTCTGCCCCTGTCCCTGTCCCTGTCTCTGTCTCTGTCTCTGTCCCTGTCTCTGTCTCTGTCCCTGTCCCTGTCTCTGTCCCTGTCCCTGTCTCTGTCTCTGTCTCTGCCCCTGTCCCTGTCCCTGTCCCTGTCTCTGTCCCTGTCTCTGTCTCTGTCTCTGTCTCTGCCCCTGTCTCTGTCCCTGTCCCTGTCTCTGTCTCTGTCTCTGTCCCTGTGTCCTAGTGTATAACTGGACGGTGGAGCAGGTGGTGGACTGGCTGGTCGTCAGCGTGGAGCTTCCTCAGTACACAGAGACCTTCAGGAAACACCAGCTGGATGGAAAGGCCTTACCCAGGTACACAACTACACTTCCTAGTGCTTTGTTGCCATGGAGCGAATTAGCACCATCAAAAGTGAGCCGAATTATCAGTCAGCACTTCCTGTTCACAGTGAACCCATGTACGTTCACACAGCTGTCACTGGGTCACTGGGTCACTGTGACACTGATGAGAAGTTAAAACATGAAGATTCTCAGGCAGGTTCTGCAGTGTCTGTTCATTGGTGGTTTCTAAGAGGATTTATGGACGTTTATTTTAGATGGACATTAGAGATAATGATGTCATCAGGAAGTGGAAGTCACACTGAATCTAAAATGATGTGTTCTCTGTCTGTGTGTTCACGTTTCACCGAGTTATGAAGAAGAGAAGAAGTAACTTAAAGGACCAAACCAGGGGTCACAGGCAATATAGGCTCTCTGGGGGAGGTGGGCGGAGTTATCTGACGCCACGTGAACCCCAAAACACGCTGTATCATTATCATGTCAAACAACTCAACTACACGACACGACAGAGAGGAGTGAGCGGAGAGAAAGAACATGACATCAGCAGGAGGAGAACTAGTTAAGTTGGCTGTTAGCTGTTAGCAGCTAGTCATTGTTACCTCTCAGCAGCTGATGGACACAACCAACAGCTCACAGAGGTTTACATTGATTTACACTGTGAGGCGTTCAAGCTCTGTTAAGTAAAAATCAGAATTGGACGAAGGGAAATTACAACATTCTCATGATGTGTTCATTGTGATCTTGTAAAATGTAGCTTTTGGTGAGAAACTTGAATAAATCAGCTGTTCACAGTTGACATTAGTTCTCGCACCCAGCTGCGTTTATCATAGATCCACTGCTAAGAATTGTTACAGTTTTTGGTTTTGCTTCTGGAGGCTGAGGTTCGCAGACAGAGGGTTTTAAGCTAAGAAACAGAACCCCGGGCACTCTGCACCGTCACGCCCCCGGGAGGGGACACTACTGAAGACATTAAACCTCCCTCTTCCTCCAAGGCATGTGGAGGGACGATCATGGTGAGGCCGCCAAGACTGTGTTGACGCTTGAGGTTCAGTAGGGCGGGCCGCTCCCAGAGCACCGGATAGGTACCCCGGAGCCTCCTCCACCAGCAGGCAGGCTGATGTCGTGTCTGTCAGCCCTCAGATGGTGGCGATACGTCCGATCATGACAGGACCCAGACTAGGGGGGGGGGAAGTGTTTCTGATGCCCGTGCCCGCTGTGCAGAGGCACCCTGCACTGCCCCCACCAGGCAGCCATTACCCCCGTTATGGCATATCGATGCAGAAATGGACGAGAGGCCCCTGCGACAAACGTACAGGGCCACCTGCCACGTGGAGGTACCCCACGCCACCCCACCTGGCAGCCATTCCCCCCTGTTACAGCATACCGGTGCAGAAATGGGCGAGAGGCCCCTGCGACAAATGTACAGGGCCACCCGCCACATGGAGGTACCCCACGCCACCCCACCTGGCAGCCATTCCCCCCTGTTACGGCATACCGGTGCAGAAATGGACGAGAGGCCCCTGTGACAAATGTACAGCCACCCGCCACGTGGAGGTACCCCACGCCACCCCACCTGGCAGCCACTGGCGCAGGAACGGACGAGAGGCCCCAAGTGATGTTGGACGTGCACTGTGCTGCCTCAGCTTCTCGGAGACATCTGTGGAGATCCGAGCCAGCCGTCCCTGCGACTCATGTCGCCGGCTCAGACCAGGCTGGCGAACCAGTAATGATACGGGAACCTTGTTACGACTTTTACGTCCTCTAGATAGTCAAGTTTGATCATCTTCTTGGCAATCTGCCAGGGCCATGACTGACTCTGACGGGAACGAACCAAGGACCTCACTAGACCATCCAGTAGTAGCAACAGGCGGGCGGTGTGTACTAAGGGCAAGGACTTAGTCAATGCGAACTTATGACCCCACGTACTAGAAATTCCTCGCTCATGGGAGATAATTGCAGTCCCCAATCCCTATCACAAGTGGGGCTCAGCAGGTTACCCAAGCCTCTTGGCGAAGGGTAGACACAAGCTGAAATGCTCAGTGTGGTGCTCATGCAGCTCCGGACATCTAAGAGCATCACAGACCTGTTACTGCTAAATCTCAATGACAGAACTTCCTCCTGGTCCCTCCTGAAGATTAGTTTTTCAGTTGTGTTTGATCCGTAATGTTTCTACAACAGTCTGCTGCAGGTCTCCACTCTCAGATATCAGAAATTATATGTCGGAGAGTCTCTGAGTCCTGAGCTGCTACGCCACATGTCCTGACCTCCACCCGCTGTGTTACAGGCTGGCAGTGAAGAACACCACCCTGACTGTGTCCCTGCTGAAGATCTTGGACAGGAGTCATGCTCAGAAACTGCAGCTCAAAGCTCTAGACATTGTGCTGTTCGGACCTCCACCAGGTGTGTGTGTGTGTGTGTGTGTGTGTGTGTGTGTGTGTGATTTGAAACCCTATGGTGCAATATCTTATCACTTTTTTACAACTGATTATACAATGACTTTATAAATGACTTTGGACGACATGCTATACTATGACGTTTTTTCATGGTTTTTGACGACATGCTATACTATGACGTTTTTTCATGGTTTTTGACGACATGCTATACTATGACGTTTTTTCATGGTTTTGACGACAAACTATACT
>NC_065508.1:2063450-2064449 GCF_006386435.1 Epinephelus moara | reverse complement strand
TTTTTTCATAATTTGACGACATGCTATACTATGACTTTTTTTCATAATTTGACGACATACTATACTATGACTTTTTTTCATCATTTGACGACATGCTCAACTATGACTTTTTTTCATCATTTTTGGGGACATACTATACTGTATATGGCGTTTTTTCATGGTTTTTGACGACATACTATACTATGACTTTTTTTCATCATTTGACGACAGGCTATATTATGACTTTTTTTCATCATTTGACGACATGCTATACCATGACTTTTTTTCATCATTTGACGACATGCTATACTATGACTTTTTTTCATCATTTGACGACATACTATACTATGACTTTTTTTCATCATTTGACGACATACTATACCATGAGTTTTTTTCATAATTTGACGACATGCTATACTATGACTTTTTTTCATAATTTGACGACATACTATACTATGACTTTTTTTCATCATTTTTGGGGACATACTATACTGTATATGGCGTTTTTTCATGGTTTTTGACGACATACTATACTATAAAGTTTTTTCATGGTTTTTGACGACATACAATACTATGACGTTTTTTCATGGTTTTTGACGACATGCAATACTATGACATTTTTTCGTGGTTTTTGACGACATGCTATACTATGACGTTTTTTCATGGTTTTTGACGACATACAATATACTATGACTTTTTTTCATGGTTTTTGACGGCATGCTATACTATGACGTTTTTTCATAGTTTTTGACGACATACAATATACTATAAAGTTTTTTCATGGTTTTTGACGGCATGCTATTCTATGAAGTTTTTTCATGGTTTTTGACGACATACAATAATATGACATTTTTTCATGGTTTTTGACGACATGTATACTATGACGTTTTTTCATGGTTTTTGACGACATGCTATACTATGACATTTTTTCATGGTTTTTGACGACATGCTATACTATGATGTTTTTTCATGGTTTTTGACGACATGCTATACTATGACTTTTTTTCATGGTTTTTGACG
>NC_065508.1:2061097-2062826 GCF_006386435.1 Epinephelus moara | reverse complement strand
CTATACTATGACTTTTTTTCATCATTTGAGGACATACTATACTATGATTTTTTTTCATAATTTGACGACATACTATACCATGACTTTTTTTCATCATTTGACGACATGCTATACTATGACTTTTTTTCATCATTTGACGACATACTATACTATGACTTTTTTTCATCATTTGACGACATACTATACCATGACTTTTTTTCATCATTTGACGACATGCTATACTATGACTTTTTTTCATCATTTGACGACATACTATACTATGACTTTTTTTCATCATTTGACGACATACTATACCATGACTTTTTTTCATCATTTGACGACATGCTATACTATGACTTTTTTTCATCATTTGACGACATGCTATACCATGACTTTTTTTCATAATTTGACGACATGCTATACTATGACTTTTTTTCATAATTTGACGACATACTATACTATGACTTTTTTTCATCATTTGACGACATGCTCTACTATGACTTTTTTTCATCATTTTTGGGGACATACTATACTGTATATGGCGTTTTCTCATGGTTTTTGACGACATGCTATACTATGACGTTTTTTCATGATTTGACGACATGCTATATTATGACTTTTTTTCATCATTTTTGGGGACATACTGTACTATATATGGTGTTTTTTCATGGTTTTTGACAACATGCTATACTATGAAGTTTTTTCGTGGTTTTTGACGACATGCTCTACTATGACGTTTTTTCATGGTTTTTGACAACATACTATACTATGAAGTTTTTTCATGGTTTTTGACGACATACAATACTATGACGTTTTTTCATGGTTTTTGACGACATGCTATACTATGACGTTTTTTCATGGTTTTTGACGACATACAATACTATGACATTTTTTCATGGTTTTTGACAACATACTATATACTATAAAATTTTTTCATGGTTTTTGACGACATGCTATACTATGACGTTTTTTCATGGTTTTTGATGACATACTATATACTATAAAGTTTTTTCATGGTTTTTGACGACATGCTATACTATGACGTTTTTTCATGGTTTTTGACAACATGCTATATACTATAAAGTTTTTTCATGGTTTTTGACGACATACTATATACTATAAAGTTTTTTCATGGTTTTTGACGGCATGCTATACTATGAAGCTTTTTCATGGTTTTTGACGACATACAATACTATGAAGCTTTTTCATGGTTTTTGACGACATACAATACTATGACGTTTTTTCATGGTTTTTGACGACATGTATACTATGACGTTTTTTCATGGTTTTTGACGACATACAATACTATGACATTTTTTCGTAGTTTTTGACGACATGCTATATTATGACATTTTTTCGTGGTTTTTGACGACATGCTATACCATGACGTTTTTTCATGGTTTTTGACGACATACAATACTATGACATTTTTTCGTAGTTTTTGACGACATGCTATATCATGACATTTTTTCGTGGTTTTTGACGACATGCTATACCATGACGTTTTTTCATGGTTTTTGACGACACACTATACTATGAAGTTTTTTCATGGTTTTTGACGACATACAATACTATGATGTGTTTTCATGGTTTTTGACGACATGCTATACTATGACTTTTTTTCATCATTTTTGGGGACATACTGTACTGTATATGGTGTTTTTTCATTGTTTTTGACAACATGCTATATGACGTTTTATCATGGTTTTTGACGATATACTATACTATGACTTTTTTTCATCATTTTTGG
>NC_065508.1:2055880-2058886 GCF_006386435.1 Epinephelus moara | reverse complement strand
CAGCAAAAATGAGGCAGATGTGCCTTTTGTCATTTATAAAAAGATAAATCACTTTTCTATAATACATCAATGATATTTCAATGGAATAAATTACTTAGTGACTTATTCATACTTCAAAAACAGCATCAATAAGTGATTAACATAGGGGGGGTCAAAATAAAATAAATAAATAAAATAAGAATCAACCAGCCACCCTCCTCCCCTGACAAGTAAAGAACAGTCCCTTCATAAGTAAAGAACAGTCTCTAAAGTGCGGTGAGGTTTGTGGAGCGTTACCTGCCACAAAGAGTAATGTGAAAGGCTTGTTTCTCCTCTGACACATCACATACCTGTGTGCTGCCACGGCTCGGCTGTTCAGGTATTTCTGGGCAGTCATGACGCCAATTTATTCACCTGGAGCCAGGCTTCTCGGTCGCCGGTAAGCCGTTATCGTGCGCTGCGGAGCACTTTGGCTGTTATTGGCCAGTGCATGGACACTCACCCTCCTTTGATTGGACTTTGAACTTATCCCACAGTAGTGGCACCATGTTATGTACCGTGGTGCAGCCTACTGCGGTCTACCGTTGGTACCAGTATACCGTGCAACACTACTCCACACACATCCACA
The DNA here is from genome assembly GCF_006386435.1 of Epinephelus moara. Taxonomy (NCBI): domain Eukaryota; kingdom Metazoa; phylum Chordata; class Actinopteri; order Perciformes; family Serranidae; genus Epinephelus; species Epinephelus moara. The sequence continues at coordinate 2,058,279 of NC_065508.1, read as the reverse complement.
CACAGTCTCTCCCTCTGTCATACTCTCTTCACACATGCACACACACACACACAAAGACACGCATTTCTGCCCTGACATTTTTTGTTGTGCAATATCACCACCGCGCTGCAGTCCTGCATTCCTCCCGAACTCCACACCCTCTCACCTGCCTGTGCGCACTCCTCTCTCTCACTCGCTCCACTTAAGCCTGTTACATTTCTTAAAGGGCCATACACACTCATAACAATAAATAGATTTGACTATGACGTTTTTTAAGGACATGCTGTACTATGATGAATTTTCATGATTTTTGACGACATACTATACTATGACAGTTTTTCATGGTTTTTGACGACATGCTATACTATGACGTTTTTTGACGACATGCTATAGTATGACGAATTTTCATGGTTTTTGACGACATGCTATACTATGACGTTTTTTCATGGTTTTTGATGACCTGCTATACTATGATGAATTTTCATGGTTTTTAATGACATGCTATATTATGACGTTTTTTGACGACATGCTATACTATGATGAATTTTCATGGTTTTTGACGACATGCTATACTGTGACGTTTTTTCATTGTTTATGACGACATGCTATAGTATGCCGTTTTTTCGTGGTTTTTGACGACATGCGATACAACGACGTTTTTCATGGTTCATGACGACATACTTTACTGTGACGTTTTTTCATGGTTTTTGACATCATGCCATACAATCATGTTTTTTCATGATTTTTGATGACATACTATACATGATGGATGATTTTTATGACATACTACAATATAAGTCATTAATCTTTATTCTTGACAGGTCATCACTATGACCTTTTTATGGTTTATAGATTTCCATGTATGTTTGTGTACATATAGGCAGACACAGCCGGTGGAAGGATCTGGTTCTGGGTCTGTCCATCCTGATGGCGTTGGGTGGCTGCTGGTTTGCCTACATCCAGAATAGGAAGTCCAAAGACGACCTGGGGAAGCTGGTGAAAGATTTGGAGGGTCTGCAGAGGGCTGAGCAGAGCCTGCTGGACCTGCAGGCGAAGTGAGTCCACCACACTTGCAGCAGCATTGCCACTACTACTGTAACCACTTCTACTCATACTATTATTGTTAGTCCTATGAACACATGACAGTGTTCCCACTGACTGTCTCACTATCATTACTACTGTCAGTACTGATCAGCTGCTGAGGTAACTCTTCAGCTCAGATTATGAATGAAACTTGTGTTGTTTATGATAAAATTAAAATTAATTAATCTTCAAACTCTGACTGAGCTGCAGCCACCAGGAGGAAATAACTAATCTGCTCCGTCTGTGAGTGTGTGTGTGCAGACGGACAGTCTCTGCAGAAGCTTTCTGTCTAAAGTCCTTATATGGTCAAAGAATAGCCGACAGTTCAGTCTGTATGCTCACACTCTCTCTCTCTCTCTCTCACACACAGACACACACACACCTGCATGTACACAATAAGGTACACAAAGACATTCACACACTTTGCACAGAAAAAAACAATGGTGTGCGTGTGTGTTAGTCGAGTTGTAACATATTTCACAGCTCCTGTTTATTTCTGTTTCCTCCAACCACAAATACCAAGACACACACACACGCAGTACTTCTGCTACTACAGTAACAATTCCTGCTACTGGTTACAGGACTGAGTACAGTTCATTTATTGTTACATGCACTGCGTAAAAAAAACACATTCAGATACACACGCACACACACACACACACACCTCCTTTCCCCGTGAGACTGATACACAGCGCCCCCTGCTGGGACCAGCAGTCATTACAATCAATATGAATACTTCAGATTTATTTACAGATTTCAGTTTTCATTTTAAGGAACAACACCTTGAAAAAATAATTTATTGTTACAGTATCAGGAGCATTCTGCAGTGTTGTATAAGAAGGAAGAGTAGTGATGGTGACAATATCAATCAATCAGTCAATCAATCAATCAATCAATCAGTCAATTTTATTTATAAAGTCCAATATCACAAATCAGTAAAAGGTGGTAGAAATAGTAAAGTTTGTCATAGAAAACGTCATAGTGTAGTATGTTGTGAAAAACTCTGAAAAAAACTTCATAGTATAGTAAGTCGTCAAGAACCACAAAAAAAAGGTCACCATATAGCATGTCGTTAAAAACCATGAAAAAACATCATAGTATAGCAGGTCGTCAAGAACCACAAAAAAAAGGTCATCATATAGCATGTCGTTAAAAACCATGAAAAAACATCATAGTATAGCATGTTGTCAAAAACTATGAAAAAACGTCATAGTATAGCATGTCGTTAAAAACCATGAAAAAACTTCATAGTATAGCATGTCGTTAAAAACCATGAAAAAAAGTCATAGTATAGCATGTCGTCAAAAACCATGAAAAAACGTCATAGTATAGCATGT
>NC_065508.1:2037865-2052671 GCF_006386435.1 Epinephelus moara | reverse complement strand
TGTCGTCAAAAACCATGAAAAAACGTCATAGTATAGCATGTCGTCAAAAACCATGAAAAAACATCATAGTATAGCGTATCGTCAAAAACCATGAAAAAACGTCATAGCACAGCGTATTGTCAAAAACCATAAAAAAAATCATAGTATAGCGTATCGTCAAAAACCATGAAAAAAAGTCATAGTATAGCATGTCGTCAAAAACCATGAAAAAACGTCATAGTATAGCATGTCGTCAAAAACTACAAAAAAACGTCATAGTACGTTAGTGTCGGTGGATGAGAGACTGTGGGCGGAGCATATTGAACATCACTGTCTACATGTCTATATGTTAGAACTTACATGTTCATGCTGCTCAACACATGTATTGATAAAGTATTGGCTTCTTACTCTCTAAGGTTTAATGTCACTTACAGTAACGAGTGTAGCTGCTGTCAACTCGAGTCATTTTCGAGTCATCTTCACTTTGTTTCCACCGCGGCCGCTCAGCTGTTCACCGGTTACAGTGTTGTGTAGGCTTGTGTGTGTGTGTGTGTGTGTGTGTGGAGGAGTTCAGCGCCGGCACAAAAGAACCGTTAGCGCTCATCAATACTACGGTCTTTGATAATTTAGCCCCGGGACTAATTTCGTACCGGGTTTCGGTACCCATCCTTAATAAAAACACAAATGAAGTGAAGCTTGTAGAAATTAAAGAAAGTTTGCAGCGGCTGCCCGTGGCAGGAAGTGCGGAACGCTGCATATGTGTATTCCACCGATCAGCGTTCTTCAGCACACAGCCCCGCCCCTCAAAAATTCCGGGTAATCTGAAAAATCCTTCCCCCCTGCTAGGTACTTTTTCAGGGAAAGTTTGGGGTTGAGGCAAAGTTTTATCCCCGGCTAATTTCGGTGGAAACACGCCGAGGTTTTTCAAAATCCTGGGTAAATGAGAAAAGTTCCTGGAAAAGGGGCTTATGTCGTTAAAATACATTAAAAACATCATAGTGTCGTATGTCCGTACAGAAAATAATAGTGTTGTACTCCGTGAATATCATGAAACGTCATAGTTCAATATGTTGTTAAAAAATATCAAAATCATTGTATCGTTTATTGTTAAAATGTCATAAAAAAGAATAGTTTGTATGTGGCTAAAACACTCATAGTATGTTGTGGAAAAAGACATAGGGTAGTACGTCATCAAAAAATCATAAAAAGTGTTGGTATAGCATGTCGTTAAAAATGATGAAAAAAAAGTCATAGTATAGTTTGATGTAAAAAAAAAGTCATTATTTAGTATTTCATAAACGTTACTGATCAGCATCACTCAGTCAGTGAACACAAACAGTCCTTTTCATGTGACGTCATATCTAGGAGTTTATGGATAATACACAGCCATTACAGTGAATCACAGCAGCGTGTTGTTGTTGGTCCCGTCAGGCTGCAGAAGGCTCAGGAGGAGCAGCTCTGCGTTCAGGTGGAGAAGGTGAAGGTGGAGGAGGAGCTGAGGAGCGAGATCAACTCGGCCAAACAGGAAGCTCAGCGGCTCCAAGAGCTCCGAGAAGGAACTGAGAATGAGAGGAGCCGACAGAAATACGCTGAGGAGGAGCTGGAACAGGTAGACAGGCGTCAGGTGGTTGGCAGGTGTGGCTTCGATAATCAGCCGTCACTGGGCACTCATGTTCGTAAAGACTCACCTCTGTGTGTCTATACATGGAAGGTCCGTATGGCGCTGAAGAAGGCGGAGAGGGAGCTGGAGTCACGGGCTCACTGGGCTCCACCTGAGGCTCTGCAGAAGTGGCTGCAGCTGACGCACGAGGTGGAGGTTCAGTACTACAACATCAAGAAGCAGAGCGCAGAGAGGCAGCTGCTGCAGGCCAGAGAGGGGGTGAGGACAGCAACACACACACGCTTGATGATGATGATGAAGATGATGATGATGATGATATCCGATGTGGTGCTTTAGGCAGAGAAGATCAAGAAGAAGAGGAGCTCTCTGTTTGGAACGTTTCATGTAGCTCACAGCTCCTCGCTGGACGACGTCGACCACAAGATTCTCTCTGCCAAGTGAGTCACCTTTGACCTTTAAATAAATGACAAGACATGACTTAAACTTCTTCTTCATCATCATCACAGTTGAAGTTCAAACGCACAAATATTCAAGTCACTGAGCACATATGTAAAAAAAAAAAGTCATAGTATGTCCTAAAAAATGTCATGGTATAGTATGTCGGTATAATAAAGTCATAGGATAGTTTTTCGTAAAGAAGTCATAGTGTAGTATGTCCTGCAAAAGTCATAGTATGCTGTAAAAAAAGTCATAAAAAGTTATAGTATAGTATGTTGTGGAAAAAGTCATAATTTAGTTGTCTTAAAACAGTCAATGTAAAAAAAAGTCATTAAAAGTTATAGTATGTCATTAAAAAAGACATTTTGTTTGTTGTACAGAAGTCATAATATATAGTTTAAAAGTTATAAAAAGTTGGTATGTATAGTAAACTGTAAAATAATGCTGTTATATAGTCATAGTATAGTATGTCATAAAAAATAATCTATAGTATTGAATGTTGGAAAAAAGTTTTAAAGTTATCATATATTATGTTATAAAAAGGTCATAGTATGTCCTAAAAATGTCATGGTATAGTCTGTTGTTGGGGAAAAAAAACCCTCATAAAAAGTTATAGTCTAGTCTGCTGTAAAAAAAAAAAAAAAAAAAAAAAAAAAGGTCATAGACCGGTATGTCACAAAAAAAGTCACAGTAAAGTATTTTGGAGGAAATTCATGAGAAGTGAATGAAAAGTATGTCATAAAAAAGTCGTAGTATTGTAAGTTGTAAAAAAGTTATAAAAAAATTATAGTATGCTGGGAAAAAAGTAATAGTGTAGTGTGTCATGAAAAATTCAGTAAAGTAAGTCGTAAAAAGACCTAATATGTTATGTCATAAATGTTTTTTTTAAAGTTTTGAATGTTGGAAAAAAGTTTTACTGAGTCATATTATGTCCAAAAAATTGTATGGTATAGTATGTCATTGAAAAAAACACTTGTTGTCTAGTCTGCTCTTAAAAAGTCATAGTACAGTATATGGTAAAAAACTCAGTATGTTAAGTTGTAAAAACAGTTATAGTGTAAAAAAGTCATTAAAAGTTATGGTATGTCATAAAAAAGTCACAATATAGTATTTATATTTTATGTCAAAAGCTATGCCATAAAAGTCAAAGTATTGTGTAGTGTTAAAAAAGTCAGTCTATTATGTCATAAAAAAAAGTTATACCATAGTTTATCGTAAAAAAAAAAAAAGAATTGTAAAAAAAAAAAAAAAAAAAAGTCACTTGTAGTATAGTATGTTGTACAAAAGTCATAGTATAGTATGTCTTAAAAAAAGTCAGTATAGTAAGTCGTAAAAGAAATTCATAGTACTGAATGTTGGAAATAAGTTTTTAAGTTATAGTATAATTTTAAAAAGTCATCGTATGTCCTAAAAAATGTCACGGTAGAGTATGTCGTTAAAAAAAGTCATAGTATAGTAAGTCGTTAAAAAGTCAGAATAGATAGGGGTAAAAAAAAAAAAAAGTATCAAAATAGTGTCGTAAAAAAGTCATAGAATAGTAAGTCGTAAAAAAAGTCAGCATATTAAGTCATGAAAAAGTCAGAATAGTAAGTCGTAAAAACGTCATAGTATAGTAAGTTGTGAAAAAAGTTAATCAATAGTTAGTCATGAAAAAAGTATAGTGAGGCCTGAAAAAGTCACAGGATAGTAAGTTGTAAGAAAATCATAGTATAATAAGTTGTAAAAAAGTCAGAATAGTAAGTCGTGAAAAAGTCATAGAAAATTAAGTTGTAAAAAAAGCATTGAAAATAAGTCATAAAAAGTCATAGTATAGTAAGTCGTGAAAAAGTCATAGAATAGCAAGTCATGAAAAGTCATAAAATAGTAAGTCTTGAAAAAGTCATAGTATAGTAAGTCATAAAACTTATAGTAGGTCCTAAAAGTCATAGAACAGTAAGTCGTGGAAAAAAGGCATTGAAAAGTAAGTCATAAAAGACGTCATAGCATAGTAAGTTCTAAAAACGTTATAGTAAAGTAAGTCGTGAAAAAGTCATTGTATAGTAAGTTGTAAGTCATAAAAAAGGCATTGAAAAGTAAGTTGTGAAAAAGTCATTAAGTCATAAAATAGTCATAGAATAGTAAGTTGTGAAAAGGTCATTGTATCATATGTCATTAAAAAAAACTGATCTCTGTAAATTGTAAAAAGTAATTAAAAGTTATTGTATGCTGTAAAATAGTCCTAGTGTAATGTCGTAAAAGTTATAATACAGTACAGCTGGAAAAAAAATTCATAGTATAGCGTAGTGAGTTAAAAAGCCACGCGTGTACATTTTGTTTCATTGACTCTTTCCCTTCCTGTATTCAGTGGTAGAAAGTAACTGTGTGTTTACTCGTGTACTGTCCTTACAATGTACGTACACTTTCAAAGTAATCTTAATTCACTCTAGTATGTCTGTCACATCTCAGAGGTTTCACTGCAGCACATTTATCTGACAGATTCCTTCATTTTGACATTCAAAGACAAACACTTTGACTCTGTGAGGTGCACTTGGTAAATTCGGAAGGGTTCTTACTGTCCGAGGTTCCTCCTGTTAACCCCGCCCCTCAGACAGGCCCTGGCCGAGGTGACGGCGGCGCTGCGGGAGAAGCTTCATCGCTGGCAGCAGATCGAGTGTCTGACGGGTTTCTGCCTGGTCAATAACCCTGGCCTGGGAGCGCTAGCTGCCGCCCTCAACCTGGACCCGTCTTTCCTCGGCCTGAGACCTCCCACCCCTCAGCACCTCCTCCTCTCCGATGACCTTGACGACATGGACGAGGACATCCTGTCTCCAGGGACGCTGCAGTGTGAGTACACAAGATGTCTGGTTAATCAACATCTGGAAACTTAAGTCAGCATGAACCTTAAATTTATATTTCTCCTCTTTAATTTAATCTGAACTAAACAGTGTGTTTATCACAGCCTGATACATCTGTGACACGTCTGTGACACATGTGGCATGTCTTTAACACGTCTGTGACACATATGACACTTCTGTAACACGTCTGTGACACATGACATGTCTAACACGTCTGTGACACGTGACACGTCTGTAACACGTCTGTGACACATGACACGTATGTAACACGTCTGTGACACATATGACACGTATGTAACATGTCTGTGACACGTCTGTAACACGTCTGTGACACATGACACGTCTGTGACACATATGACACGTCTGTAACACGTCTGTGACACATATGACACGTCTGTGACACATATGACACGTCTGTAACACATCTGTGACACATATGACACGTCTGTAACACGTCTGTGACACATATGACATGTCTGTGACACATATGACACGTCTGTAACACGTCTGTGACACATATGACATGTCTGTAACGTCTGTGACACATATGACACGTCTGTGACATATGACACGTCTGCAACATGTCTGTGACACATATGACACGTCTGTAACACGTCTGTGACACATATGACACGTCTGTAACACGTCTGTGACATGTGACACGTTTTTAACACGTCTGACACATATGACACGTCTGTAACACGTCTGTGACACATATGACACGTCTTTAACACGTCTGTGACACATATGACACGTCTGTAACACGTCTGTGACACATGACATGTCTGTAACACGTCTGTGACACATATGACACGTCTGTAACACGCCTGTGACACATATGACACATATGACATGTCTGTAACACATCTGTGACACACATGACATGTCTGTAACACGTCTGTGACACATATGACATGTCTGTAACACGTCTGTGACACATGACATGTCTGTAACACGTCTGTGACACATATGACACGTCTGTCACACGTCTGTGACACACATGACACGTCTGTAACACATCTGTGACACATATGACATGTCTGTAAAACGTCTGTGACACATGTCTGTAACACGTCTGTGATACATATGACATGTCTGTAATAGTGTTGCACGGTGTACCGGTACTAAAATAGTACCGTGGTACTAGAGTATTCCAAACGGTACTATACTGCATTTGGAAAATACCGGTACTTTTTAAATTGATTCAATTCATTCATTTATTTAATTCATCTATGCACACAAACGCCTTTCTTGTTCCTATTGGAGCACAGATTGCGCAAGTGGTGTGTATGACAACACCTGTATCAACATTCGCAGCTGGCATACGTGAAAAAAGACAAGAGAAAGTCTGCCTCACAAAGGGAGACAACACAAGACAACACCAACTTGGTGAAACATTTGAGCAACCAAACTGTGACGTCTGTACCGAGGTACGTACCAAACCATGATTTGTTGGTACCGTTACACCCCTACTATTTATTGTTCTAAAGGTTTGTATCCAAAAGGACTTTTCCTTAGGAAAAGTACAGAAGAGTATCGAAAAGTATCGAAATTCATATTGGTACCGAAACAAAGATTTTGGTATTGTGACAACACTAGTCTGTAACACGTCTGTGACACATGACATGTCTGTAACATGTCTGTGACACACATGACATGTCTAACAGGTCTGTGACACATATGACATGTCTGTAACACGTCTGTGACACATGACATGTCTGTGACACATGTGATACATGTGTGATGCAGATGTGACGCAGATGTGACACATCTGTGACATGTCTGTGACACAGAGCCCCACTGGTATGAATGACTTGTAGTATTGTGTTTTTAAGGTCCATATCACCAGTGTGACATCTGTAAACAAAAAAATACAATGCAAAGCAAATACATGTAGCTGATTAAAACTTACAGTGTCGGACTCGCCGTCGCTTGTTATTGTAAAAGTATAATGTTGCCTGTTGCCCGCGAACTTTGAGTCTGGGGCGGAGGGGCAGGGGAAGATATTTATCGCCACTGGTTTTAATTTGGACTGCAGTGCTCATTTTAAATGTTCCCTGTCAGTGTTCCTGTCATGTTTCTTTTAGTATGTACTTAAAGTAAAGGTCTATGAGTTCTGTGTGTTTATTAGACTCAACAAATCCAATATGTGGCGTCAAAAAAAAGTCAAATCGATTCTGCTGAAGATGTAAATCTTTTAAAACCCCTCACAGATACGTAGTAACATCAGTGGAGCTCTGTGGACCAGAGGAACGTTGACTCTGGAGATATTTCAGTCTCAGACTTCAGAGATTCAGTCGGACTTTAAAGTAAAACTAAATCTCTGTGGAACTGTCCTTTTAATCCAACGACAGCGCCACTAATCACATCAGGTTTCTTACAGAGGCTCAGAGGGGACAAACTGTGCAAGAGTTACCTGACCCATCTTCTCTCAGCTCACCTGAGGTCCGCTCGCTGTCTCCATCCCCTCCTCTGATTGGTTACTCTTTTCTTGGCATCTCTTTCTTGGTTGGCTCCCTCCAGACGCAGCATGGCAGATGGACCGGCGAGTGAGCGACCTCTGGCCCCTGAGCAGCATCGCAGACACCCAGTCACCATGGAAACACTCCGGTTGGCCCCTCCTTCCTTCAGCCTCCCGCTCTCTGATTGGTTCATACCTCTGAATGATTGACGAGATCCCACAATAATATATAACATCAATTCTTTTATATGTAATTTCGATTTGTAGTTATTTTCATTACTGAACAAAATCATCAAGTTTTCCATTAAATTCAGTTTTACTATGTTTTTTGTGTTTTATTTTTCTATTGCTCAACTCTCAGAGGAAAACTTTAATTTTCAGAAAACACTAAAGAGCTGAATTTTTCAATACATTCAATGGCTTGATTTTGAAGCAGCAGTTTTAAAAAATGATTCTACTTTTTTGACATCTTCCCAATTTACAAGAATCAACAGCAAAAAAAGCTGAAGTGAAAAAAGCTTCTCACTTTCAGAGGTAAAAATCAACCAGAAGGCAGCGTTCACATGAACATTTGCAATAAAGTCAGAGTCCAGACAACGTGAAAATATCGCAGTCTCGTATTTCAAGAGTAGACTGAAATTAACAGTTAAAATTCATTTAAGTATTTTATGATAAAATTTGAACATCTAATGATAAATTGAAGCCCATCAGAACAGTTCACAGCATTAACGTCAGCTAACAGACGCTCAGCTGATGAAACTTAATGACCTAACTGTCTGTGAATATGACGGACAGCAGGTGTTCATGTGAACGCATCCTCACCTGTGCAGCTTCACCCTCCTCTTCCTCCACCTCCCTCCCTCCATCTGGCCAGATCAGATGTTTTCCAGAAGAATCTCCTCCTCGTCTTCCTCTTCTCACCTTTTCACCCTCTGACGACCTGGAACACTCACCACTACTTTAACAACAGTTAACCTGCTTCTCCTCTTCTCACTAACGTCCACTTACAGGTCTGCAGCAGCTAAAAGCACAAAGTAAATGTTTTCTTCTTATTTCAGCTTCGACACAAGTCACATCATACGGCTGAATGTTTTGATTCCAAAACACCACAGATCCACAGAAAGACAAAATGTGTCTTATTTCTTAATTTCATGACTCCAACAATACTCAACTGGAAAACTTTAATTTCATAGCTGTTTTTCTTTCATGATATTTGGCAGCTGTTGTCACATTTAAAAACAAAAAATAGTGGATTTCACGTTTTGGAGTCACATTCACCCGCACTCAGAAACTCTGACTGAATGAATATTCTGCTCTTGAAAACACTGAGTCACTACTGTCGTGATAAAAAAAAAAGCTTGTATGTCTTAGAAGAAACTTTTCAGAGGTTAATTAATGTAAACTTGTTAAAGATCTGACTTTTAGATTAAACTTACCAGTTTTATAAGTGGTCTGGATTTAGAATTGAGGGGCTTTACTAGTTTCCAAGATTTAGAGTTCAAAACTTTTTTGCATTTCTGGATATATTGTTTACAAGTTTAAGGAGTGGTCTGAGTTTAGAGTTTACTTTTTTTTTTTTTTTTTTTTTTAAGGCAAGTTTTCAAAATTTAAAGTTTACAAGTTTTCAGGATTTAGAGTTAATGCATTTTAGGGGTGGTTTCCGAGTTTTTGAATGGTCAGAATTTAAAGTGTATGCATTTTATAAATTTTCAGGACTGTAAGTTTGCAACTTTGACCACTGGTCAAAAGTTAGTTTTCAGGATTAAGAGTTTTACCAGTTTTGGGGATTTTGAGGTTACAAGTTTCCTAAGTGGTCAGAATTTAGAATTGACAGGGTTTTCTGTTGTTGTTGTTGTTGTTGTTGTTGTTTTTGAGGGTTTGTTATTTATTTTTATTTTTTGGGTTTATGCATTTTAGCAGTATTCAGGATTTAAAATTTATGAGTTTGGTCAGTTGAGATTGGTTTTTGAAAAATTAATTAAAACTGATTTCACGTTTATTTATATTAAGCCCAGATTTGTTGGGTGCAGCTGAAGTCGATTTTAACTAGTTTGTACAAACTTACAACATGCATCTATGTTTTTTTTATTTTTTTTATAAACACTGAATTTAGGCTGCATCTAAACGCACCTGACCACTGAAGGTGAAAAACGTAAAAACCTTAAATATCTGATGCTGTCTCACAAACTGAGTTTCCTCAAAAGCAAAATGGCCTCATTTTGTTGTCACAGCTGAAATTGCTCTTTATCACGTGTAGCACCTTTTCTCTTCAGACACCCGTAACTCTTCATTCTGAATCTGAACTTCCTGTGCTTCTGGTTTTCAAAATAAAACTCAGTCTAACTCCTCCTCCTCCTCCCTCTCCTGCAGCTCAGAGTCTGATGCCCCTGCGACCGAGGATAGGAGACCCCGCTCTGACATTCAGCTCTCAGAGGTTGGTTGAAGGGCGGGGCTTATCGCAACAGGAAGGGCGTGGCCTGTTCACGCCATCCCGTCCTCCCAGCGGCCGGCAAAATCGCAGCCGCTCCATTGGCCAGCTGGAGTTCCTCCCTGTGCCCTCCCCCTCTCTGTCGTCCTCCCTGTCTCACCCCTCCATCGGCCCCGCCTCCCCTCCTCACCCCCCTGTCATCTCATTCTGTCCGCCCCCTCCTCCCCCCAACTCCACCTCCTCCTCTTCCTCTTCCTACACTGAAGGTGCTGCTCACTTCTCTGCTCTGCTCTTCCGGTCTTCTTACTTCCACTCTCTGGAGGCGTGCAGCCTCCCGCCTGCAGGGGGCGCTGCGACGGGTCGGGGGCAGCGCTGTCGCTCTGGCAGCTTCGGGTATCTTCCTCTGCACGGCTGTTTTACACTCTACTCATGTACTAACGAGACAGAAAAAAAATCAGTGGGCCTCAACACTGAAACATTCGTACGCAAAGATTCGATCTAAACTTTAGCGTCGATTTAATTTAGAGTTTGTAAGACTCTGCATCGTTTTATAAACAAATAGGAACATTTTGAGTAATTAACAAACTTTATTGTCGTTAAAACAGTAAAATTAGGATTAGAATTGACGATTTATAAAGGGTCAGGATTTTCAGTTTACCACTTCAGTATTTAGAGTTTACGACTTTTGCGAGTTAATAATTTAGTTTGAGGTTTACAAGTTGTCAGGATTTAAAATTTTTAAACTTTTGCAAGACGTCAGGATTTAGAGTTACGATTTTAACGAGTTGTCAGGATTAGGGATTGATCACAGGTTTGCTTGACCACTGTGGCGTGGACCACTTTTTGTCTTTTTAATTTATTATTCAGTTTTTACAAACAAATTTTTACGAGAAAAAAATAAAACATTTGTGACTGAGGCCTAACGTCCGCCACACCGCAGCTTTGTCTCTAATCTTCATTTGTTCTTGCTGAATGTTTTCTCTCCTGCTGTTTTATCTGACCTTAAAATCAAACTTTAATTTTCAAATTCTATTAATGATTTTTATTGTTTGTTCATGTTGCTGTGAAAGTATTCAAATCTTTTAACAGATGTGCCAACAGAGCTTGATTAATTTAGAGTTTACAATGTGTCAGGTTTTGATGTCCATCTTTTTGACATTACAATGAAACGTTAGCTTCTGCCATCATTACTGTCTCTCTGTTTCTTTTAGGGACATCATGAACCGCTCAGACTCTGACTCCTCCCTCCCTCTTTCTCACGGCGAATCACGAAGCTTGTACGGCTCCAAGCCCTTCCTCCTTTCATCCAGGCTCCACCCCCTGCAGGGCTCCGGGGTCGGTGGAGGAGGAGGAGCAGGAGGAGGAGTAGGAGGCCTGGAGAAGAGCTCCAGTCTGGGAGAGCTGAGGGGCAGCCCTGCTGGCACCCTCGCCTCGTCCTGCTCCACCCGCTCCCTCTGCGTCACGTCCGACGCCGCCACCGACGTCCCAGCCATCTTCTCATCTTCCACCTCGTCCAGCTCTTCTAACAGCGGTCGGGGGACAGGCATCCAGCTCCCGACCAGGCGGAGCCCATTGGAGGAGGACGGAGGTGAGGAGAGCGAATCGTCCGGCAGCCGCAGGAGAAACGCTTTTAATAAGATCTTTAAGAAGAAGCAGGGACGCCACTGAACGCCGCTGCGTCTGAACTCAGACAAAACTCACACACCTGCTTCTGTCCGCTACTGACTCATGACGAGACCTTCATCTTCATCACAATGAGATCCTCACCTTCATTGTGATGTAGGAACCAAACTGTCGCTCACAGGGAACATGTTTTTTTTTTTAACGCTTCACTCAGGCATTTTTTATATCAACCTTTTCTGCCAAATGATTTTATTTTTCTGTCAGACTGAGAAAAGATCAGATTTTTGGACTCACCGAGGGAAAACATACGACGCTCCTCACAACGCCCAGGGGACACGGAGACGAACGATTCCTACAAAGACACAAACCAAAGAAGAAGAACAAGAGGACGACTGACGACAGTGAAAATAGATAATTTGTACTTTTACTTCCTGTTTAGTTTTTCAGAGAAATTTTGATGAAGAGATTTAAAACTTAAATAGACCCTTTTAAGGCCGATATCACGATGACATCATGTTATCAGCTGGAGGTGCAGCTGCCTCTCCCCCACAGGGCTGTAGGCTCCATAGGAGTGTTAAAATGTGTTTGTCTTGTTGTGTTATTGGGAGCCAGAATAGAAGGAGTCATGGCTCAAAACCAGCCGCCACTGCCCGTCAACAAAAACAAAGACAACTATGGTTAAATGTGATAAGACCAAAGGACTGGACGGAGGCCATCATCAAAAATGCTCACATGTGCAGCGCACACTTCATATCAGGTTAGGGAAAAAGTATTTCCTGTTGTAGGGATGAATAAGGTTATGTGTATTAAGGGTTATCATGTCCACCTCATCAGAAACTGGGGAGGGATTAAGAGGAATATTGGATTTCTCTGGAACGCTAACTTTTTAGCACATTAGCTAACGTTAGCTTCCATAGCAAAACAAACAAGTGTGGTCCTCCTTTGTAAGATTGGCTTCCTGTGACATCATCCATCCACTGAGTGAGAGCATACGGGTCGGCCAGTCTGGTCCCGTTGGTCAGTGTTTACTTATTCAAGTAACACTGGCGGTCCCGGAGAGTGAGTGACCTGACATGGTGCGTTGGTAAATTCAGTCTGACGCTCTACACTAAAATGAGAGCCCTGTTGGTGGAAGAAACGGAGCGTTATATTTCTACATGAATGAACCAACGGTTAAGTTAATCACACATTCACTCCGCTCGGCGCTCTGCTGCTCCGTCTCCACAGACAGAGTGTCCAGAGTGCGCTCTGCCACTCTGAGAGTGCGCTGCTCTGGATAACCCAACGCTACATTCAGACAGCGCTCCCAATTTATCAACGCTCCAGTTTGTGTCAGAGTGCGCTCCCACACTCAGAATGAGTGTTTCTGAACGCACCACTCACATCATCTTCCTCCATCGTCTAAAACAAGACAACACAACTTGTTAGCTAGCGCTAGCTAATGTCTGTGGAGAACTGTTTTGCCTCCAGCTAAGCCCCGCTAATTGAACAGGTCTGCCATATAGTACGCCAAAAAAGATTTAGTAAGTCTAAATACAGAGTATGTCAAATGTTATGTTCTACTACATCCGGCTGTATTTTACAGTGTGTAAGCCAGCGTGCTTTACTGGCTGTTCTGACCCACAATCCTCTGCACAGAGGACGATATGTCACATCAACTGAGCCGCAAACAGATGACAGCTCATTGACAGCTGTCATCTGTTAAAGTGAATAAAATAATAAATATATTTATTATATATTATATTATATATTATATAAATATTACAAACATCTAAAGGACATAACAATAAAAAATAACAGTGACAGAGAACTGCAGGTGTAATTTCACTGTCACAAATATAATCTGTTAGCATCTGCAATCTGAGCAGTTATAACTTTAAATTTAAACTACACGTCACAAAGTAATAACAGCAGAGCTCTGCAGGTTGATCTTCGTCTCTGGCGAACTCTGTAAGTGGTGTTTGCTATATAAAAACAAGAGGGTCAGAGTTCAGGGCATAACGTTATGAGACAGTCGTACGTCCAGACTGTGTTCATGAAACAGTACGTACGTTTTAAAGGCAGCTGCAGTAACGACTGAAAGTAAAAAGAAAGAGTATGCGATTCAGAACGCAGCTGTTACTGCCTCCTTTGTTTATGTTTGTCAGATGCATGATGGGAACTCACATGGTCGTCTGTAAATGCCTTGTTTTGTTTCATATGTATATATCAGAGTGAAGTTTATCTTGAGTTTCAGTTTTTATTTTGGTGCATGGTGGAAAAAATCTGATGGTTTTATATCTGATAGTTTCATTTTGTCACTTTGAGATTCAACTATTCATCGATCACCAGAAAATTAATCTGCAATCATTCAGATAATTTATGGTTTTAGTCAATTTTTAAGCAAAAATGCCAACGTTCTTTGTTTCCAGCGTCTCCAGTATTATCATTTACTGATTTTTAGTTTTATCTGAATTTGAACATTTTGTTGTTTTGTGTTGGTCGGACAAAACAAGAGACATCTGAAGAAATAAAAAGTGTTTTTCACTCTTTCCTGACATTTCACAGACGAAACAATGAAGCTATTAATTTAGAAAATAACCAGAAGATTAATCAATAATGAAAATTATTGTTATTTTAGCCCTAATTTTATTTAGCCAAAGTTTGAAGGCCAGGAGAAACCAAACCGACATAAAAGATCTAGTAGCAACGAATCGCCTCATGTCACCTGTGTTTTGACCAAAAGGCCGCCCTTGAACAGGCCGAAAAGAGTATTACCAACAGCCAACCAGCACGTACATTTTGGGCCTGCGTGACTGGAAATAACTCTGCTCACCAGCAGTCATATGTAATTGTCATTCAAAAAGGGAAACAGACAACAGGACGGATTCAAGATGCCAGTAACACAAACAATTACAAAATGTTTTTGCTAAAGAGCTCATAAAAACTAATATAACAACCAGGGCTGCTCCCTAACAGTCGACCAAATGTTAGACGACCAGAAAGGTCATTAGTCGGCAAAATTTCAGTGGTCACCTAGTCGCAGAAAAAACAAAAATAAATGTGAAACTGTATTAGGAGCTGCGCCTTGTCAGAATAAATCTAAACCTATATGACTGGACCATGTGAGAGTTTACTTTGAAAGGACAGACACAGGAAGTGTCCACGCTCAGCAGTCAGACAGGAGTCAGGTTAAAGGGACATTTCGGTTTATTTCAACCTGTCTCCTATCGTCCTAAATTTGGTTCAAGTGACTAGTGACATACCGATAATAGTTAGCATGTTAGCCGTTAGCCTAGATACAGCCGTAGCATCAGACCTGTTAAAACGTAAGTGAACGGGCAACCTTCAAGTGCAAAGTTAGTCCACTAAACAAGTTTTTTTTCCACAAAGACCGCCTCATATCGTTAGGATAAATGTCAGAGAACATATAGAAAACGACA
>NC_065508.1:2035661-2037714 GCF_006386435.1 Epinephelus moara | reverse complement strand
TGCCCGTTCACTTACGTTTTAACAGGTCTGACGCTTCGGCTGTATCTAGGCTAATGGCTAACCAAATTTAGGACGATAGGAGACGGGTTGAAATAAACCAAAATTTCCCTTTAATTTCCAGGGCTGGTACCTGCGGTTATTCCACAGGCTAGTTAATAACATGTCGGGCAGGAAATCCAAAGTGTGGGATCATTTTGAGAAGGTGAAGGACGAACCCAAGGTGATATGTAAACTCATCTTCATTGGTCGACTACAAACATGACGTATCATCTGAAACATGGAAGTGCTGATCAGTGATTTATTTCACTGACAGGCTCCTCTGTCGCTCAGTCAACATGCTGGATTCGCTAAAAAAAGCTAACAAGGGTCATCAATGTGTGACACATCGTAAAAACTAGGGTGAGAGACGCCCACAGCCGACCGTCAGGTGTGTCAGGGCTGTTGGATTCGTCCACACTGATACGTTTTTGTTTTAAAAACGGTCCCCGTCCACACTAACACACCTGAAAACAAACATCACATTACTATTCCTGTACACTGGGCTCGCATCACGCCCCCAGGAACGCCGCACAGTCCTGCTTCCAGTTTTCCCAGTGGTCATTCGTGGTATCGCAGCGAAAAAAATCTCCTCCAGCCCAAAAAGCATTTAAGACAGAACTTTATTTATCTGGAGGGAAAGTGATGAGCGGCGTGCAGACACAGAGTGCTGTATACAAGTCAAACTAAAACTTGTTTTATTTTGGTGGGGAAAGATTTCAGATGATACCGATGTTACGTTCACGACAACTCACCACAACACCAACAGTGTCCCTGGATGAAGATGCCGCTCTGCTGTCCATCATCATCATCATCATTATCATCATCATCATCATCATCATCGTCATCACATCTTGTTTCAACTGTCTGATGTTCATCTGTGGAGGAGATAAAGGTTTCAGTTGGAGAAATAAAATGTGTGTGTCTGCACAGTTTGGATTAACACACACACACACACACACACACACACACACACACACACACACACACACACACCCAGCGTTATAAATCAGCTGATGTGTGTGTGTGTGTGTGTGTGTGTGTGTGTGTGTGTGTGTGTGTGTGTGTGTGTGTGTGTGTGTGTGTGTGTGTGAGGCAGGATGTTAAACAGGATGTGAAGCTTAAACTTTATTTACTCTGAACAAAGATAAGTGTCACCATGTGTTTATTTAAAGAATCCAGCTGTCAGTGTGAAGACTCCATTACCCAGAATTCCTCTCACATGATGCCACAATAAACTACAAGCATTCACACGTGTCGGAGACAAAACAACATGTTGTCACGAAAATGATCCAACATTTGTTTTTATTTATAAATCTGTAATAAACAAACTTAACGTCTGATCTGTTTGTCTTCTCTGCTGCATTTCTGTCTGTATCAGCAATTTTAACCAGCGTTCCTACGGTCAGGGAAAACCTGGAAAAGTCATGGAATAGTTGCAGTAATCTTCCGTGGATAACCTCCCACGTGATGTCACAAACATCACCGACTGGATTAGAAAAGGTTGCTGTTAGTTTTCACACAATAATGAACATTTGGAGTGAAGTCGACTGTTCAGTTCTCTTCCCGTCAGACGCTGTGAGTTGTCATTCAATTTAATGATCAGTCCTTGAAAAGTCCTGGAAAAGTTTAGGAATTTTGTCCATGAAAATGTGGGAACCCTGAAACTATTTCAAACATCTCAAAACTACATCACATTTTCTACATTTGGCCCAAAATAAACAATTTAATGACTCAAAGGTCTCAAATTCATAACTATTGTTCTGGAATGATGAAGTGCCAAAAACAAGCTCTTGATTTAATTAATTCTGCTCTCAAATGACTGAATAGAGTGTGCCAGTAAACCCGGAACTTCGTTAGCGCTTTTAGCACTTCCGGTTCTCTCGTCTAAAAGTCAATACGTTTTTTGAATGGGATTTTGGTAAAATGCCTCAAATAAGGTCTGTGATTAACAAAAGCTTAAGCGAGTTTCAGGTTTTGTTCTACGACATAAAACACGTCAGTAAATACCCTACTT
>NC_065508.1:2030275-2034428 GCF_006386435.1 Epinephelus moara | reverse complement strand
TTTCTCATATTCTGAGCCAAAAACCTTAACTTCAGTGGCACTTTAACTTGTTGTCTTTGATGGTGACGGCAACCAGATGCGGTTCACAAGCGTACACTGTGACCTGTAAATTTTGGCTTGTAATTTAAGCTTTTCATCGACCTTCTCAACAATAAAATGATTAATTATGTCCCCAAAAATCATCAGTTGCCTCCTATGAAATGCCGTGTACTGTGACACCTGCCATAGCGCCGGTCACTGAATGTTGATAGTTTGTCCGAGTGAGTGGAGGGGGCGTGGCTTAGCCATAGGTCAATTCATGATTTTGAATCAATCAGTTATGCTTTCACATGAATAAAATGGCGCTGGACGACTTCATTGTACATTTTGCTCTCATGCAGCTGAGTTCGCAGCCCAGTCACCAGAGTAAATGTTGGTATTGTGTATTTCCAATATCATCCACCTGCAGAGCCGGAGAGCCGCCATTTTAGACCTGTGCATGTGCGAGCTTGAGACGGCGGGGTATCTGTCAATCATGTTTAAATGTGGCCAATGGGAGGCTCACAATCGCCTGTCAGTCAAACACTTAAAAGTTTTTAATTCAACCAATCACTACACAGTAATGGGAGTAGTCAACATTTCAACTAGCTAGCCATGCTAGCACTAGCTAACGTCTGCGTATCAACTCCCTGATCATAATAGACTATAATAACTTAAACCACTGCTCATATTAGAGGGACCACAAGACAGCATGTTCATTGTTTAAATTATAGCACAATTAACCAACAATGAATCGTTGTTTGTTTCAGGCTGCCAGCATTAGTTAGCATAGCTAGCACGCTAGCTAGTTAGCTGAAAAGTTGTCTATTTCCATTTCATATGTTGAAAAAAACAGTTGCTATTAGTATAGTATAGTATAGTATAGTATAGTATAGTATAGTATTTGTAAATACTATTGTTTAAATTTCTTATATTTTCACGTATCTTTCCTCTCTTGCAAGGAGCACCTGTAACACAACAATTTCCCCTCGGGATCAATAAAGTATTTCTGATTCTGATTCTGATTGCTGTCTGTTGATACTTTGTCAAGGGTTGATGTTAGAATGGATGGTCTGGAGGAACGAGTCAGCCTATCCGGAGGGCAGGAGCACGAAACCCCCGGGGCAAAAAATTACACAGTCCACAGCTCCACATGCAGGAGTGTGTGGACACTGGACACTGGTCCCGTCACCTCCCTCTGGTTCTTCTAGCGGAGGAGCAGATCACAGCCTGGGTCAGCAGGGTTTGGCTCAGAGTCAGTCATACTCGATGTGTTGGCACTATCCAGACAGGAAACAGGTCATTCAAACAGGATATATATCTGGTAACAGTCGTGCCGCTCGGGTGGAAACAGAGGACCTCGTGCGTAAAGTGTCAAACACATGGATGGCTCCTGTTATTTGAGCCCATGTTGTGTATAAAGATGTTTCAGGATATGAACAGTCTGCTCTTCAGTCGCTGCAGATGACAAGATATAAATCTCATGTAAAGGCTTTTAATGTTTTAATACATCTCTATATAGCAGGCTCAGAAACAGAATGCTTGTTAATGAGGACTATAACTCAGTAAACTGGGTTTTAGTGACATTAGATGACCTTTTGTTATTGTTTTGGCCATTTTTCAGCCTGTTACACAGCACAGTCTGACAGGCTGCAATAGTAAGAAGTGCTCTCACTACCTCTATAGCCCACACTTCTACATGTTTCTGTATCATCAGTATCATATCATTATATCTGACTGACACAATTCAAGAAGCATTTTAATTGGCCAAACTATAAAGAACTATTTTACACATTGAGAAAGTTTTTTTTCCCAGCAAAACAAAAAGGTGCAGCAATTTAAAAATAAGTAAATAAGAGTGTGGTGCGCCTCATGTTTTGCAACCAACAAAACACTCTCTGTGTGATCAGGGTCTACGTCTGCTGAAGTCTGCAGAATGTCCGCTTCAGGCCTCTTGTTGACTGGATGAATTTTGGATTTGGAGCGTCAGCACTTCCCGGGAACGTGCCCGCAAAGTCTGCAAGTGCAGTGAAGTCTGGACATTTAGATTCAGCCATGGCTCAAAATATATGGATTTTGCGGCACAATCCCAGCTGGAACGTCCACAGACAGCTCATGTGTCACTTATGGATTCTTATGAAACGTACAAATATTCTGTTCTATCTTACTCAGTTTATGTTCTTGAATTAATATTCAGTGCTTCATTTCTCTAATTGTGTAGTTTGTGCTCTTGATTAGTTTAATAGCATTTATTGATTCGACCGTTTATGCTCTCCGATTATAAATTCATCATCTCAAATGACCTTATGTGTTTTCTTTTCGATAATTCAGCTTTGTTCCCGTGTCAGGTGATTCTGCTCACAATCAGATCAGGTGGATGGAAACACACCAAACATCTGCTTCATTTGACGATGAAACCTGGACGACGCTGCAGCTGAGAGGACAGGAAGTATCGTTCAGCCGCACCATGTTTCTCCAGAACAGACCCAACAGGCTGCACCACACGATAGAGT
Source organism: Epinephelus moara (assembly GCF_006386435.1). Taxonomy (NCBI): domain Eukaryota; kingdom Metazoa; phylum Chordata; class Actinopteri; order Perciformes; family Serranidae; genus Epinephelus; species Epinephelus moara. The sequence continues at coordinate 2,031,897 of NC_065508.1, read as the reverse complement.
CAATAATAATAATAGATTTTTTCAAGTGTCAGTGAGCTGCTGTGGCCGACCACATAGAACCAGAGTTACAAACTGTAACCATCATGTTATTCTGAGTCACACACAGTTTCTCTTCAGTACTTTTTATTATTTAACACCTGATTTAAACGACTGCATACAATTATTAATCTTTACCATCTCTGAACATTGTATTCTTCTATCTGTGGCTGAGTTCACTGAAACAACAGCTGCTGATTTACAGACACAAAAAACAACTGACTGGATAAGACAATATAAACTGTAGGCGGTGTGTTCACTGACCTGTCAGCTGCTCTGGAAACCTGCCACAGAGTGTGAGATGTTTCACCACCAGGTGGCAGCACAGAGCCGCCTGGAAACAACAGCAGACTGAAGAGAGGAAACATTCAGTCTGTTGAGGGTCAAACTCAGCTGCTGATTCTCCCTTAAAATGACTGTTAAAATATTTCAGCAGTGTAAACAAAGAACCTGAAACTGAACATTCAGTTAACACCAGGTGTGTGTGGCCCTTCAAAATAAAGGTCATGGTGACACTTTTCAAGATACATGTCACAAGTGAAAACACAACAACATCACTCAGGAGGTCACAAGTCAAGACCAGCGAGTCCTGAGTGAAGACAGCAAGGCTCAACAGAATTAAACTAGAATGACCTCTTCGTGGTTTTATGCCTCCTAAAATGAGCCAAGCAACAGTTTACATCCACATCTGTCAGACTCGTGTGGAGCCGGGACGATGGAGACGATGCTTCATATGTTGCTGTAAAGCTACAAAGTCTAAAAGATGGACGCTTCACACACTGGACAGAAAAGTGTTTCATGCAGAACATGATGATGTCACAGTGAAGTTGACCTTTCACCTTTTGGATATAAAATGTGTTAAGATTCATCTGAATGAATGAATGAATGAGTACTTGAGTTATGGCCAAAACATGTTTTGTGACTTAAATGACCACAGAAAGACAGTTGAGACATGAAGTAAGAGATCAAAGGAATAAAGCGTGCAGTGTGACGACCCTCTCATCAACAGCTGGCTCTGGCTTGTGTTTTTGGATAAGAACAAATAACAGAACAAGAGCTCGCAGGTGGTCAGTGTTATCCGCCATCTTGCTGCTGCTGTTCTTCGTGTGGCGCCGTCCAATGGTTCTGACCAAACTGGTGGAAACATGGGCTGGTTCTACAGAGATCGCCGGCCGAGGTTCAAAGAATCCTGAGTGACTGATTCAAGAGGCTACTCGCTAACGTTAGCTACAGACACATGAACATGAAGCTGCAGCAGTGAGGCATTAGCTCCTGTTAGCAAGAGGCTAAACTATTAGCGACATTTTCCCTCCATCTTTTAAAAACACTTCGCTGATACTGACACGTCTTTTATTTATTGTCAGACTCTGTTTCAGACTCTAATCAGTCTGACTTCCTGTTTTGGGTTTGCTCTGCGGTGTCGTCAATTATTAAAGGGAAATTTCGGTTTATTTCAACCTGTCTCCTATCGTCCTAAATTTGTTTCAAGTGACTAGTGACATAAAAATAATAGTTAGCATGTTAGCCGTTAGCCTAGATACAGCCGGGGCGCATAGTAGCGTCAGACCTGTTAAAACGTAAGTGAA
>NC_065508.1:2005941-2030178 GCF_006386435.1 Epinephelus moara | reverse complement strand
TTCACTTACGTTTTAACAGGTCTGACGCTACTATGCGCCCCGGCTGTATCTAGGCTAACGGCTAACATGCTAACTATTATTTTTATGTCACTAGTCACTTGAAACAAATTTAGGACGATAGGAGACAGGTTGAAATAAACCGAAATTTCCCTTTAATGTTGGAACTTTCTCTGCAGGATCGTCCTCTGAATCAGACTTTCACCGTCTGAACGGTGTATCTGTACAACAGCCAATAGGAACGCCCGTCTCTCTGAAATGATCTGTGATTGGGCAAACTTTCCTCAAACTAGAGGAGGAGCTGACGTCTGGTTTTCTCTCAGAGCACTTGAGCTACAATATGATCAAAGGTTATTATGGGATTTTTGTCTCAATGACACCAAAATAAAAACTGCTTTAAACTTCAAGAAGGAAACAGATCAGTTAAATCTAATAAAATGTCCCAGATGTTTGTGTCTCTGCAGACGTGTGAAATGTGTCCATTCAGGTTTGTGACTTTTGAAGGTGTGTTGTCGACAGTTGTCTGTTGCGTAACTTTCTGGTCACATTTCCTGTCATATTATTTTCACCTTATAAGGTTTCCTCCTGTCTTCCTGTTGGCTCGGCTCCTCCCCTCCAACCACGTCCTGTGTCTCTGCTCCGAGGACAAACCGCCTATGCTGATTGGTCAGATGATGATCTGAGATAGACCTAAGAGAAGAGGAGGATTTTAACATTTTGAAATCAACACCTGTTTCTGTTTATCTGTGAGAATCTTAAACACTGAGCGGATGCTGCTGCAGAAACAAAAGTTCTGCGCTCACAGAGAAATCAGTGGTTATTGTTGCGGTGTGTTCGTTTGTGCTCCGCCCTGGAGTTTGTTACTTTCTGATTTTCTCCTTATGCAACCAGAGTCAGGCTGGGTTTGGGGCAGAAGTGAAGAAACACAAAAGCAGAAATGAAAGTTGAAATTTTCTCCACTCGAGTGACTCAACTTCCCCTCAGAGGAGACGGAGACGCTGCAGAGCAACGACAGGCTGCAGGTTCCTCTTCACCCGAATTATCACTATATCTGAAACACACATAAAACTGCTCATGAGTGAGACCACCTACACACGCACACAGAGGGGTGGACAAAATAACAGAAACACCTGCACTGTGCGATTAAAACTCATGACGACTGTGGTCAAACTGAGACGTTTCATTCTAACTTTATAGGTCAGTTCTGGAGGCGACCTCGAGCTCAGCGAGTCGAGTGTCCGCCTCATGGTGGCTGAAGCGGGATTTATACTTGTGCAGAAGAGCCTACGCTGCTGTGAACATTTGTACTTGTGCGGTGGTGTGTCTGTGTCACTCTGCAGTTACACCTCCAAAACACTAGTTGGTGGCAGGGTTTCTGTGAAGTGCTGTAAAGTTTAGTTGATTCAAAACACACATTAAACACACATTAAACACACATTAAACATGGCTTAATAGAGACAGTTTCAAACACAAATCAGCTTCACTATAACTCGCAGCATTCACAGACAAACACTTGTCTTTATCTGGACACATTTTCCCCACAAATACAACATGCTAACATTATTAGCACAAGCCTATGGCATTTTACATTGTATAAATTAGCCTAGCAGCTAGCAGACTTTTCCTCCTCTAATATGACGCCAGGAACAACAGCAACATTTAACAAAGGTAACGTTACAAAATTCGGCTTCATTACAACTCACAAGATTCACTGACACGTTTTCCAAACAAATACAACATGCTAATGTGACCTGCAGAAAAGGGCGCTGGCTGGAACTGAACCTACAGCCGCTGTTTCAAGGACACCGCCCACTCCACCCACTGAGCGACAAGGTGCCCCATATTTCCCATAATTAAACACATCGCTGACGATGACTTCACTGACTGTCCAGCAGGTTTCAGGTTGATATCTTTGTTTTATTTCCATGAAAACCAACCTGCAACATACGTATGTCAATAAATAAATGTAGAAATAAATAAAAAAATAAATAGATAAATGGAGATAAAACAGAAATTAAATGAATACATAAATAAATAAATGTATAAATATATAAAAACAGAAAAAATACGTAGATAAATAAATGTACAAATAAATATAGGAATAAATAAATGAATAAATAGATAAATGTAGATAAAACCAGAAATTAAATGAATATGTAAATAAATAAATGTACAAATAAATACAGGAATAGATAAATGTAGATAAAACCAGAAATTAAATAAATATGTGCATAAATAAATAAATAAATAAATAAATACATGTACAAATAAAATTAGGAATAAATAAATGAATAAATAGATAAATGTAGATAAAACCAGAAATTAAATGAATATGTAAATAAATAAATAAATAAATAAATACATGTACAAATAAAATTAGGAATTAAAAATATTAAATACTCAATAACAATAATACATATTTGTAAAATGAATGCATATGTAAATAAAAAGGAATGTCCACAATGTAAATAATAAATAATTTCTTTAACTATTTATTTACTTAGATGTGTATTTATTAATTTTTGTATTTATCCAAACATTTCTAATAATAAAGTAACTTTTTCTCTTCTGTAATGAGCATTCAGCTCAAAGCCTCACAGAGCTGCAGACTGTTTGGTTATTTACTCTGGTTGTTTACTACCTTGTGTACTGATGCTCCTACTTCCTCTCAGTGTAGTTTGTTTCCAGCGTTCTCACTCTAACTGGTTTCTGTTGAACATAAATCACATAACTCAGACGTTATGAATCAACATGAAGCAGCAGCAGCAGAGAGATGATGATGATGAACATGTGACAGAACATGAGCCGCCCTCTGTGTGTGTGTGTGTGTGTGTGTAGTGACTCTGCTTCTATATTTACCCTGCAGGCCTCCCCGCGCTCCCTCTGTGACACATACTCGACATAAAGGAGGCGGCTGACAGACGACCAGCAGGATGGAGGTAAAACTTCTTCTAATGTTTCTCTGCTGCTGACGATCAGTTTGCATGTTGTTGTTGTTGTTGTTGTTGTTGTTTTCTGTCAGATCAAAGAACACAAACTGTTCACTGAAGCTGCTGCTCATCACTCTCAGACTTCATCATGTTTCTGCTCAGTTCTGTTGTTGTTTATTAATGTGATATAAATGTAAATAAATAAATCTGCAGGTTAGATTTAACAAAGTTAGATTTGTTCATTTGTTTTGGGGGAAAACGTCTGTTTGGCAGAGCGCGGCGAGCGACTGGAAATCAAACTCTGCATCAGATTTCATCACCGTGGTGTTTGAGGTGTGTCGACAGGTCGTTTATTACAGCTGGAGTTCGACATTCATGTTCTGACGTTTGATAAGACACATCGGTCGTGTTTCTGCAGCGGGACAGTGCTGATTTTATTTCAGAAAACTACAGATAAATATGAATATTACACTAAAATTACTTCTCTGTTTCGCCCCTGAAATATCTGCTGCGCACACACACACACACACACACACACACACACACACACACACACAGTAGAGTGTGTTGATAAGCTATCATGTTTATCAGCAGATCCTGTTTCCCTTTTTTAAATTCTACACAAACTCCATCGAAGGCCGGATGTCGGAGCTTTCCAGCAGCACTTAAATGCACCACATATTTGAGGACACGTGTGAGTGTGACCACATATGAAGTACGAACGTAAAAACACGTTGGTGACGTTATTTCAACTAAAGGATTAAAAATTATTCATTTTATGTGTGAAAAAAAAGTGTTCATGAAGCAGTTTTATTGTTTTTAACAAAGAAAAGACGTTTTAATTTTGTGATGTTAATTAAAGTGAAATGACATGCTGTGTGTGTGTGTGTGTGTGTGTGTGTGTGTGTGTGTGTGTGCGTGCTCACTGACCTCTAGAGGTTACTGCAGGTCACTGACAGCACATTCACTAAAGTCTGTGGTGCAGTAATACAAACACCTGTCAGTCTCTTTGTGACACTTTTTTACATCAGTGTGGCGTGTTGCGTCTCTTTGTGGTTGTTTTGTGTCATTTTACGGCCATTTTGAGTCTCTTTGAGATTGTTTTGCTTCTCTTTGCCGTCATTTTGTGTCTCCATGATCAATTCGTGGCCGTTTTATGTCTCTTCGTGTTGTTTAAATTCTCTTTGTGGTCATTTTGCATCTCTCTAACGTTGTTTCGTGTCTCTGTGATAGTTTAGAGTCTCTTCATGGTCAAATTGAGTCTGACGTTGTTTTATGTGTCTTTGAGGTCGTTTTGGATCATTTTACGGTTGTTTTGAGTCCCCTTGTGTTGTTTAAATTCTCTTTGCAGTCATTTTGCATTTCTTTTTGGTCAGTTTGTGTCTCTTTGAAGTTGTTTTGAGTCTTTTTGTGGAAATTTTGCACTTCAGTGTGGCTGTTTTGCATCTCTTTGCAGCCAGTTTGAGTCTCTTTGAGGTTGTTTTGCATCTTGGTGTGGTATTTTGCCTGTCTTTGTGGTCATTTCACGTCTCTTTGTAGTTGTTTTTGCATCTCTTTACAGGCGTTTGAATCTTTTAACAGTCATTTTGTGTCTCTTTGTGGTCATTTGTGTATCTTTGCAACCATTGTGCTAATTGTGCTTTTTCAAAATTGCTGTTAAGTTTGAGGAAACTTCAACATTAAATAAAATCCACTAAGTTCTTTGTTTCATCAGTTTGCATCTGCTTGTTAACAGACGGACATCTAGGTTAATCAGTCTACATAAATAACATGAAGGTGCCATCATTTGAGTGTCTGAAAGCTCTGGAAAACGAGTATGTGGACCTTTGAGTTTAGATTCTTTAGTTTAACAGGTTTTATCTTTGTTGTCCTCTCTATAGCACTATTCAGACGGGATTAGTTTTACATGGGCACGTGGGGTAATGTCACTTTACCACAGTATGTCAGTAATATTAATGGCCAATTCGCACGGGATAAGAAATATCAGTAAAACTACCACAAGTGGGAGGGGTAAATCCATTCATGCACTGCCGTCCCCTCCTGTCGTCATGTGCGTATGACGTTGCTTCCTGTGCGTACCACACTCGAACACACTTGAATCGTGTTAGTCGTAGGCCCACAGTACCTGAGGTTTCACAGGCCGACTGTGAAGTGCAAAACTGAGTGCTTCTTCAAGAGCCTCCATGCTTGAAAATCTGCGAAAAACCACTTGTAAACAGGATATGACAAAATATCTACACACATATTTACTGCTGGTCTATTCGCATGGGATTAGTATTACCTGAGGTAATTGTCAGGGACCCTTTTACAGAAGGTAAAAGTCGCGGTAATCTTCACTGACATCGTGCGGTAATGATTACTGACATGGCACATTCGGACGGGACTAAAATCTCTGGTAATTATTACTTAACCCCACGTACCTAAACTAATCCCGTCCGAATAGGGCTTTTGAGACGACACAGTATAGCCCAATAGAACAGGAGCTGATCCTCGTTGTCATCATCATCATCATCATCATCATCATCATCACTAGCCCCTTTTACACTGCCAGATTTTCAGTGAATGTTGGGCCGTTTTGCCGGCAAGCTGCGAGCGTTTAGACACACAGAGCCGGATTGGCGAGTTGATCCGAGGTGCCCAATTTTCCGCCTCGTAGGGTAGACATATTGGTGAAACCCTTTTAGTTTAAACAGACCGAGGCGGCCTTCCGCAACGGGAGGAGCTGTTGATGACTTGTGGGAGGAGCTGTTGATGACGCCACACGTGCGAGCCACTGGTGGTGGATAAACAGGAAACAGCTGATAGCAGGAATTAGCGAGCAGCTAGTAGCAAGAGGGAAACACAAACCTGACAGACACTGTAAAGATGAGCAACTGGGGAGACAAGGAATTGCGCGCCCTCCTTGTCCTCGCAAACGAAGAGGCCATTAACCGTCAGATGACGGGGACGGTGAAGAACGGGCCGACTTATGAGAGAATCGCCGAAGGACTGATCAGCCGCGGCTTCCCTCCCACGTCACTGTTTACGTCACACGCTGAGCTACACGTTTTGTTACTTGCTCACGCCCCCCATTGCCCCGAAAAAGGCACATTCTGTATAAACAAAAGTAGGTAGGCGGCATTTTGCTGCACTCCCCGATTTTGTTTTTATACTGCCAATGCTGAAAAAAGACTGATTGGGCTTTCCTGCAAATTTGCACAACTCCTGTTTAAAAAGGGCTTCTGCATCAACGCCTGATGGGAGCTGTAGTCGTTTAAGAAAAAGACAACAGTGTTTATTGATAATTAATCTAAAGGTTGAAACTGATCTGAAGACATCAACTACAGAAACCCAAACTGTGTCGTTAATATGAAGTTTATAATTTAATGTTAAAAAGTATGAAGAGAAGCTGTTCTTAAAAATAACAGGAATGAAAACACACACACACACACACACACACACACACACACACAGAAAGAGGAAGTGGTTTAACGGTTGTTTTTTCTTCAGTTTCTGCCTCCAGTTTATAGGTCAACTACACACTGTGGAAGGAATGTGTGTGTGTGTGTGTGTGTGTGTGTGTGTGTGTGTGTGTGTGTGTGTCCTCCCGGCGATGTGATTTCATTATCTGTTGAATGTCAGCAATGTGAGACCTTCAGCTGAAATGGACGTGGATCAACCCCACGTCAACAGCTGAGTGTGTGCACTGTGTGTGTGTGCAGTGTGTTTGTGGTGTGTGTGTGTGTGTGTGCGTGTGCGTGTGTGTGATCCTTTAATAGACTTGTACTGTCCTCATGTTCAGACTGACGGTACAGTTTTGAACTAAAGTTCTGTCTGATTTACATGTTTCAGTTTTCATTGGTGGGAAGCCAGTGAGGGATCACGGCCCTGTCTACCTATAACACATCTATAAAGACAGGTGGCAGCTGTAGCTGTAGCATTAGTTGTAGTACTTACAGCAGCAGTAGTAGCTCTGTGTCACTTTGAGGTCATTTTCAGTCTCTTTCTGGTCGTTGATCGTCTCTTTGTGGTCACTGTTTGTCTCTTTGTGTCAGTTTTATGTCTCTTAGTAGTAGTTTTACATCTCTTTGTAGTCTGTTTACATGAGTCTCTCTGCAGTCATTGTTTGTCTCTTTGTGTCAGTTTTCATCTCTTTTTGGTCATTTAGCATCTTATGGTAATTTTCTGTCTCTGTAGCCATTTTATTGTTTTTGCAGTCATTTTTGCATCTCCCTGTACTTGTTTTGTGTCTCTTTGTGGTTGTTCTGCATCTCTGCAGTCATCTTGGGAGTCTTTTTTGGTCGTCTTGCATTTCTTTGTAGTTGTGTTGTGTCTGTTTAAGTTTGATTTGACTTTCATTGTGTCGTTTAGCGTCTCTTTGTAGTCATTGTTTGTGTCTTTGTGGCCCTTTTGCACCTCTCTCTGTGGCTGTTTTGAGTCTCTTTTTGGTCATTTTGCATCTCTTTGAGGTTGTTTTTGCGTCCCTCTGTGGTTGCTGTTTGTCACTTTGTGGCAGTTTCATGTCTCTCAGTAGTCGTTCTCCATCTCTTTTTTGTTTTGCATCCCTTTACAGTCCTTGTGTGTCTCTTTGTGGTCATTTTACGTCTCTTTGTAGTAACTGTTTGTCTCTTTTTGCTGGTTTTTGCATCTCTTAACAGTCATTTTGCATCTCTGTGGCAGTTTTCTGTCCGTTTGCATTCATATTGCTTCTCTCTGTAGAAATAGTCTCTTTTGGTCATTTCACATTCCTTCGTAGTCGTTTTTTGTCTCTTTTTTGCAGTTTTGAGTCTCTTAGTTCTCATTTTGCACCTCTTGTAATTGTTGGTGTCTTTATGACAGTTTTGTGAGTCTTTGTAGTTGTTTTGTGTCTCCTATTTGGTGTTTTTGCAACTCTTTGATGTCATGTTGTGTATCCGAGGTGGATTTGCATCTCTGTGGTTAAATAACCACAGAGATGCAAATCCACCTCGGATAGTCTCCTTTTTGTGGCTGTTTTTCACCCTTTTGCTGTCATTTTGCATCTCTGTGGCTGTTTTCTGTCTGTTTGCAGTCATGTTGCTTCTCTCTATAGTAGTTTTGTGTCTCTTTTGGTTATTTTGCATCTCTTTGCAGTCACTTTGTGTAGCTGTGGTCATATCTGTGATTAATCGGTGGTCGTTTGCTTCTCTGTTGTCATTTTGTGTCTCTTTGTGGACATTGGACATTTAGCTTTAGTTTGCAGTTTGCATCTCTCTGAAGTAGTTCTGCATGTTTGTGAGATTGTTGTGACTCCCTGCATGTTGTCTCTTCGAGGTTAAGGTTTTAGGTCCTTTTGTGTCATATCCAATATCATCATGCAAACTGTTTGGAGCTAGCTCTTGTTATAGTTGTTTGTAGTTAACCAGCTTTATATAAACACAGGTTTAGCTTAGCTTAGCAGAGACAGGCAGCAGGAGGACTGTTAGCTTAGCTGCATCAAACTGTGTCTGACTGTTTGTTGAACAGGTGTAGACACAGACATGTCAGAGGGAGATGTTCCTGCTTTTAGCAGCAGTTAGTGTTTGTTAACGTTCGAGCTCTGCCTCGACTCTTCTCACATCATGATGTGTTAGATCAAACAGAAAACATGTGAGGCACGTTGTCATGTTGTCTCCGAGCTGTGTCTCTAATGAGCAGCTGCCTCACTGATGATAACACTCACATTTCCTTCCTAACATGGTCACAGTGCTGCTGAGATGCCACCACAGACAGGAAGTACCCTGCAGCACAGGGCGGGACAAGCACCCGCAGTGGCAACAATAGTGTGGTCGTAGTACTGGTATGAGTGGTGGTTAAAGTATCAGGACATTAGTGATCACAGCAGCAGGAGTTAGAGTGTGAGAGATTCCATGATTCAGAGAAATAAAGAAAACAAACCTGCACTTTAAAATTAATCTACATATCCATCATATCCTTTATTTCCCTCTGTGTGTCAATCTCTGCTTTCACCTGCTCAAACTGCTTTTATCATTTCTCTAAAACATTCAAGATAATCGTCTTTTTACTACAAAATACTGTACATGTGAAATAATGCACTCAGATCAATGTGCTGCCGCCCGGCACAAACACCTGAAAGAACTCAGTGTTGTCAGTTTTTACCTGACATCCTGTGTCCTTCCCTCAGGAGGAGGCTCCGTCCCGGCGCTCTGTGGCTGAACTTGCAGGAAGATTCAAAGACTCGGCTCGTCCACATGATGCTGCAGGAAATGAAGCGGTGAGTTTAACGTCTGTATATCAGAAAACACATAAACACACACATCTGACGGGGCGGGCCCAACACCACAGTCAAAAGGTGACGGTACGGACTTGACAGTAACATGAACTGATTACTGAATGGCCCTAATGGATCTAGAGCAGGGGTGTCAAACATACGGCCCAGGGGCCAGAACTGGCCCTCCAAAAGGTCCAGTCTGACCCACTGGATGATTTTTCACACCTGATATTGATGCACTTGTGAAGGCTGAGAGCTTTCAGGAGCAATTTAAGACCAACAAATCTTCAGATTTGGTGGTTTGTAGGGCAGAGGACGACTTAACCTGCGTCTTCAGTAGCTTGAAAAAAGTCACATGTAATATTTATTTATTTATTATTACACTGGTTACTCTGGTTTATTCAACTGTGCAAGTTTATGTGTGGATTGACTGAATGCAGCGTGTCTGGTTTTGATCTGTTTGTTTTTTCTGTTTCTTATCTGTGTTTTTATGAGCACTTCATGGCATTGCCTCTAATTTCACTGTACAACTTGTATAATGACAATAAATTTGATTCTGATTCTGATTCTGAAGTGAGGAGTCAACTGAACGTGGAAAAACTGAGACATTCTGTTGAATAAGCACATATGTTTCTGAGGATATCTTGGGCTGTTCATCATTTGTTTTGTAAATGGATGATCGTTTTCAGAATGGACGTGTTTATACTAAAAAAGGAGAAGAATCTGAAGGGGTTGTTATTTTATGATGCTGCTGTAACTGACATGTCAATGTAAAGCTTACTAGTCACATATCATGATATCAGTGTAATACTGATATACTGTCCCCCTCCCCCTCATCCCTGACGTTCTGCTATTACATTTCAAATCTGTCTGTAAAAACTGAGATGTCAGAGTGTCCTTAAATGCACCAGCATGGAAAGTGAAGTAACACTGGAATCACACACACATATATGTATACATACATATATGTGTGTGTGTGTGTGTGTGTGTGTATATCTATATAAATATAATAATCTTTTTGAATATTATGTTGTTTTCTTAGCTATAACTGTAACAACATGTCTCCGTCATGTGTCAGTGAGCTGCAGTGTTTTAACGGCAGATTTTGAAGAAGACAAACAGGAAATGAGGCAAAGTCAGGACAAGTGTTAACGTGTGTTTCAACATGACTGACAGCTCATGACAAATTAACTGTGTTAATGTCAGTTTATCAGTTTCCTGCAGGAACAAAGTGTCACTGTGTGTGTGTGACTGGTTTTAAACAGCTGAGAGCCCAGAACATGTTGGTGACTGTCAGTCTGCTGTGACACTGTAACAGGTCAGTCGTTTAATACTGATGTTTGTTTGCTTGTTTGTTTGTTTGTTTGTGTGTTTGTTTACCAGGAGAAGCTGGTCAGACGACGACCTCCTCGCTCTTTACACATCCCCAAACCCCACGGAGACGATCAGGAGGTGAGACAGAGACAGACACATGACTGTCTGAGGGGACATTGTTTTAAGTATACTGTACATATATATAGAATAAATCTTTAACTGAACAATATTAATAACAGAGTCTTGTGTGTGTGTGTGTGTGTGTGTGTGTGTGTGTGTGTGTGTGTGTGTGTGTGTGTGTGTTAGCAGCCTCAAGATGTCACCTCTCCTCTACCTGCCAAAGCCAAGAGGAACTCTGCTCTGATCGAGAAGCTCCAGGTGAGTCCAGGTGACCTCTGCTGCTCTGTGACATCGCTGTGACATCGCTGTGACATCACTGTGACATCACTCTCTGTCTCTCTGTGAAGGCCAACCTGGCTCTGTCTCCCTCGGCCCTGCAGCCCTCTCCAAAGAGCCCTGGCTTCAGGCTGCTGCCGCCCGCCTTCACCCCGCCTTCCCCCGCCTCCGCCCCGGTTACCGCAGATACCACCTCATCCACCGCCACCCCCTCCAGCCCTGTTGCCGCCGTCCCTCCGTTAACTGAGGAGGAAGGCCCCGTCTCCTTTGAAGCCCCTCCCACCGTGGCAGAGGGATCCATCTTGTCAAACGACAACATCAAGGTCTGTTCTGTTTTCATTGGTCGACAAAGCAACCAATGGCTAACATTAGCTCAGGTCGGGGCGTCGGTGGCATAGTGGATAGAGCAGGCGCCCCATGTACAAGGCTGTTGCCGCAGTGGCCCAGGTTCAAGTCCAGCCTGTGGCCCTTTCCTGCATGTCATCCCCCCTCTCTCTCCCCCTTTCACACTTAACTGTCCTATCAATTAAAGCCCAAAAAATATCTTTAAAAAACATTAGCTCAGGTTACTGTTAGCACGTTGGACACCCTTGCATTGCCTCTGGCTAGTGGAAAGCACTTATCATCATGGATCACATTAGCTGGTGAAATAATTTAGCAAGCTAGCCTACTGACATATCCACTCAGATAGTGTTTTGCTAGCAATAACATTAGCAAGCAAGTAAGCTAAGGTTAGCCAGCTAGCTGCACCTAAGCTACACTGTACTGATCTGCAGTTGGTTGCTTTGTAAAATTTGCTGAGAAAGTTTTTTGCAAATGACAAGCTTTGTAATTTACCAGCCAGATCAGTCACATCACTTCATAATTTAAGTGCACATGTGCGCTAGGTGCGTTCACGCTGCATCGTACAGGAAAATACAGTGTTCTAGTGGTGCACTCAAAACAGTCCAAAAGTTGAGTGTAGAATGACGGACACTTCTCACCCTCAACTGTCACTATCTTTGTGACGAAGCAAACTTCGCAGTTGTTGAAATCGCGGCAACAAGGAGCCTGCTAGTTACACGTTTTTTGCACTAAGTACCAAAACTGTTATTGAATAGAAGCCGTCAGTAATGTTTTTTTCACCTGAAATGATTTGGTACCACCAACAATAATGGGAGTGCCAACGTTAGCTTGCTAGTGAACTCGCTTCTAGCTACAGCAGCACATTTTAATCAGCACTGACATTGTGGCGTAAGTTTGGTTTATGTGTGGGCGAAGATAAAGGTCAAATGTTGGCAATAATGCTTCACTGTCTGTGGCAATGTCTGCTTAAAAAGACAACATAGAATAAGAGGCGAATAAATTGTTGTCACTTCCAGTAAGTGCAAAACAGCAGTGAGAGACGACACTATCGCAAGAAGTACCTAGTGTACATAGTACTACTAACAAAAGTATGCGATTTGAGACACACTTGATGGATTACATCACATCACGAATTACACATTAACAAATTGCTAGCTAACGTAGCAAAAAACTGTCCTCAGTATTTTGCTACGTTAGCTAGCAATTTGTTTGTGTTAGCAATTAAGACTGTCTGAGGGGACATTGCAAAGAGATGCAAAATGACAACAGATACAAAACTAACACAAAGAGATGTGAAACAACTGTTTCTTATCTGGCATTAATCCTTTAGAGTCAATAAACTTTGTAACTATTAATCATGAACAGTTTATTATCACCAACACCCAGCAGGCCTTTAAACTTGAGTCTTTACATATGTCTGCTGACATCATCAAGGAGAGGCGTCTGAACGCAATGACCTCACCTGTCCTTCTCTGCTCCCTAATTGTTCTACTCCAGGGCAGAGCTCGCCACTCCATCCGGCGACGTCCTCCTTCCCGCCGCCACAGGAAGTCCAGCAGTGGAGAAGACGCCGGCGTCGCCATCGAGGGAGGGGACGTGTCTCTGAGCTCTCCGACCGAACCAGAAGACAAAACAACGGGAGGAGGAGGAGGAGGAGGAGGAGAGGAGGAGGACAACACAGGTACTTCAGCAGGTTCTGAAAAAAATGAATCCCACGAAGAAGGTGAGCCAAAGATCAGCACTGAGCCCGGAGGAGAAGAAGAGAAGAAGAAGGAGGAGGAGGAGGAGGGATCAACGGGAGGAGGGGAAGGAGACGGATCTTCATCAGGAGGAAAGGAGGAGGAGGAGCAGGAGGAAGGTCAGGATAAAAACTCTGCAGACAAACAGAAAGAAGAGTCAGCTGAGGAAGCAACAAACAAAGACAGCAAAGAAGAAGAAGACAAGAGCGAGGTGACTTCTATATGAATTACACAATAAATACACAACTTTTATGTAATGTTCTTAAATGTGTTCGTGCAGAGAACCAGAGCTTTGTTTAAACTTTACATTCTCTTATATTTGATGATATTTTAGTTTTCTGATCCAAGTCACGTCACACTCACTAATCTGCTTTGTTTTCACTTTGCCTCTGGTTTTGCAGGCAGTCTGTTTGGGCTCATTTAAAGACCCAGTGTGTCAGATTTAGTGACATCTAGTGGTGAGAATTACAGATTACAACCAGCTGAAACTTCTCCAGGTTAGATTCCCTCAGTGTTCATTGTTCAGGTTTTTACTGGGAGCTGAATTATCCACAGAAGTCTCTTCCTCTCCAGAACAAACAGAGCAGCTGATTTAAACCAGTAATAACTCTGAATAAAGACGTTTCATGTTTAAAAAATCACTGTTTTTCTGACGCTGATGGTTGCAGAGGGGCTGTTAACTACAGTGACCGAACGTGAAAACATGAATGTCTCTTCTGGGCTACTGTAGAAACATGGCAGTGAACATGGTAATCTCCGTATACAAGGACCAGCTCCATAAACCCTTTTACTGTTAGTGAACAGTACGTTGCGGCGACGTGTAGTTAGCAACTACACATGAAACCTGCCTGACGTGCACCTCCCCAGAAATGTAACTACACGTTACAGTGACGCAGACCTCCTGTCTGTCTCTGTAAGCTGAAACCATTTCCCTCAGTGGAAACAAAGCTTTGATTTACTTTAATTTCACAGATAAGAAACAATAAATTGTAAAGACAATAAAGCTTCCACAAAAAAGCATTTTAAGTCTTGTGTTGATTTATCCTGGCTTCAGATGAGCAGAGGAAAAGTCTGCTAGCTGCTAGGCTAAGTTATACAATGTAAAATGCCATAGGCTTGTGCTAATAACGTTAGCATGTTGTATTTGTTTGGAAAATGTGTCCAGATAAAGACAAGTGTTTGTCTGTGAATGCTGCGAGTTATAGTGAAGCTGATTTGTGTTTGAAACTGTCTCTATTAAGCCATGTTTAATGTGTGTTTAATGTGTGTTTAATATGTGTTTAATGTGTGTTTTGAATCAACTAAACTTAACAGCACTTCACAGAAACCACTTCCACCGACTAGTGTTTTGGAGGTGTAACTGCAGAGTGACACAGACACACCTCCGCACAAGTATAAATGCTCTAACAGTATAGGCTACAGTGTAGGGTCTGCATAGAGCTGACACACAAGTATAAATGCTGCTTTAGAGTCTAGCTGCTGAACATAGTGGAGCACTTAGCTAAAGAGACAGACATTTCTCTCAGGAGTTAGTGGAGACCAAAACCTGGGCTAGAAGAGAGAGAATATCGGACTGACATTCATCAGGTGACACAAACACAGAGACTCCTGAAGAATCATCGTGCTGATCTGTGGCTGCTGGATGTGGAACTATCAAACTGTGTGATCACAAGCTTAGTTTAAAGAGTGAACAACAAGTGGACAGAAACATCTGTTTTTCCAGATTACAGTGTTTTCTTTCTCCCACAGGAGGAGACGAGTCAGAGTTCGGGCTGATGAAAAAACAGATGTCCGTTTGAGTTGGACCACTGCAGCCGTGATGAGCCCCTGGGGGGCTGGAAGGGAGACCCTGCAGCTGGGAGGCCTGACGGAAAAGGCCTGTCTGAGAGACCATGCAGACGAATATTCATGAGACTCTGTCACCACAGTTTCTTTTATCTCCGATATGGTGACGACGACGCGAGGAAGCCGACTGACTTTTTTCTCTCGAGTTTGTAGCTGATGTAATTTGGACTTTAACTGAAGGTCCAGCTTTAATTCAGCACGAAGGACGAGAAAACTCCCGACAACGATTGATGTGAATCTGTTTTTCCTCGACTCAAAGCCTTTTTACACTGCAGCGCTGCGTTTGTATCTTTTTATAAAATGTGATTTTGTTGTTTTCATTATTATGTTTTCTTGATGTTCGGTGCCTCCAGAGCTGTGACTGATGATGATGATGATGATGATGATGATGATGATGACAACGAGTGATTTGGTGTCTGTGCGTTTATTGTGAGTTGTGCAACAAAATGCAAAGTGTCAAAATAAGATCCATGTTTGTGTTGAAATAATTTGTGTGTGAAGAGGAAAAACCTGAAGCCTTACTCCAAACATTCATAAAATACTACTTTACCAACCACAGTATTTTAATTGTTTCAAAACTGTACAAAGACGCAGCAGCTACAGAAACTCTAAAATCTGTTGTAAAGTCTTTAAACCTGGGACATCATATTGTGCCTTTAAGTTTGAAACTGATATTAAAATGCATATTTTGGCTACATGAATGTTTATCTGCTCTTTAATGTTCTGTTTCTCTTATTTTTTTCCTGTCTTATATTCAGCACTGATAGAGCTGGAAGAATTATTCAAATCTTTGACTTCAGTGAAAACATCCCTTTGTTTATAAAATATTAATCCGCAAAGTAACTGCAGCTGTCAGATAAATGAAGTGGAGTTAAATGTACAAACTGTCCCTCTGGTATGCAGTGAGGAAGATGTATGAGGTAGCAAAAATAAAAAAAATAAGGTAACAAACAAATACAACATTTGAGTGACAAGATTTAAATTGAGACTCAAAACTACCACAAAGACGCATTTAACAAAAAAGAGGGACAATGGGAATCAAAATGGCAACATAGAGGCTATAAATTAACACAAGGAGGCATTAAACAGACATAAAGAGACACAAAACAACCACAAAGAGGCATTAAATAACCTCAACAGGGGTATTAAACAACTACAAAGAGACATTAAACAACTTTGGACAGACCCACAAGGTTTAGTTAATAAATTATTTGTAGTTTTTGGTGGTGGAGATAGGTTCTGTTCTTTGGGTCACTTCTGTATTGTTATCTTGACATAATAAATGAGACACTGAGACAAAAAGGAGAGGTGAAACTCTACTTACAGCTCAGTGCTGATGACAGAACTTTCCACAGCTGGCAGGTCTCCACACGACTCAATGACTGTTAATCTGCTGAGGACTCGTACCTGGAAAACACAAGTCTAACAGGAGAAAGCATGAGGAGGAAACCTGGCTGCTGCTCCTCGCTGTCTTTAAATCTTATTCTGGATAATCTGTTTGATCCTCTGATACACCCACATCCAGTCTCTCTGCTGCCCGAAATAACACAGATCAACAAATCGCTCTGGAGACTGAAGATTCGCTGCCAATACCCACAAACCTGGAGCCCAGAGGCATGCTGGAAGATCACGGGTGTATAACAGGTGTTCAGGGCTCCTGCATAAGAGTCAGGTTTTCGCACACTGTGATGGAGACGGGGACTGATAACATGTTTCTTCACTGGTAAAAGGTCAAAGGTCACAGAGACTAAGCCCCAGAAAAAATTGCTGCAGGAAAAAAGGCTCATTAGCAAATGTTAGCATGCTAACATATAAAGCTAAGCTGGTAACATGGTAAACATCAACATGTTAAACACCAACATGTTAAACATCAACATGACAGAAATATGAAACAAAACAAAATGAAACAATTTCTTTCTTGTAAAATGTATCAGTAATAATGTTAATAACAATAATGTATTCGTCATAGTGTTAATAATTGTAATGTATCAGTAAGTGTTAATAATTGTAATTTATTTATAATAATGTTCATAACTGAAATACATTAGTAAAAATGGTAATAATTGTAATATGTTAGTAATTATATTAATAGCTATTATGTGTTAGTAATAATGGTAATAGTTGTAATGTATTTGTAATAGTGTTATTAATTGTATGTTTAAAAAAATGTTTATAAATGTAATGTATTAGTAATGATGTAATGGCTGTCATGTTTTTGTAAAATAATTAATATTTGTAATGTATTAGTAATAGTATTAATAATTGTAAATTTGTAATAGTGTTAATAATTGAAATTATCCATAATTGTATTAATAACTGTGATGTATTAGTAACAATGGTAAGAGTTGCCATGCATTTTAATGTATCAATATAAGTGTTAATAATTGTAATGTATAACTGTAATAGTTTTAATGTATTTGTAATAATGTTAATATTGAAATGTATTTGTAACTATGTTAATCACTGTTACGTTTTAGTAATAATGGTAATAGTTGTAATGTTTTAGTCATAATGTTAATAACTGAAATGTATTAGTAATCATGTCGGTCACTGTTATTTATTAGTAATGACATTATAGTTGTCATGAATTCATAATCAAAATGTGTCAGTAATATAAATAATTGAAATGTAGCACTAATAGTGTTAATAATTGTAATAATGTTAATAACTGCAGTGTATTAGTAATGACGGCAATAGCTGTCATGTATTTGTAATCGAGTTAATAACTGTAATGTATTTGTAGTAATGTTAAAAATTGTAATATATCAGTAATAGTGTTAATTGAAATGTATCAGTAATAATATAAATAATTGAAATGTATCAGTAATAGTTTTAATAACTGTAATGTATTTGTAATAATGTTAACAAATGTTATATATTAGCAATAATGTTAGTAATTTAATTTCTTAATAATACGTAATAGTGTTAATAGTGGGAATGTATTTGTAATCGTGTTAATGATTGCAATGTATTAGTCAGTGTTAATAACTGAAATGTATCAGTAATATTGTTAATAATGGTAATGTATTTGTAATCGTATAAATGATTGCAATATTATGTAATAATGTTAATAATCATAATGTATTAGTAAAAATGTTTATCACTGTCATGTATAAATAATAATAGCAATAGTTGTAATTTCTTTGTAATAATATTAATATTTCCAATGTATCAATAATTGTGTTAATAATGTAATGTATTTGTCATAATGTTAACAAATGCAGGTGTATTAACACAATGTAGAGAAAATAATCAGCAGATGGAACCATACTGATAATAATAAGTACCTTATAGTTTAAATTAGCTCCACCTCAAACAACTACAACAGTAAAGGCTGCTTTCACATTGATGCACGAGTCAGAATCATCTGATGATGTCATATATAATAGAACAACAGCCACAGGAGACAGTTTTCATGGCTCCGCCTCCGGTGACAGCCATGGTGAGAGGCTTTATGTTTTCAGGTTGTCTGTCTGTCCCATTCTTGTGAATGCCATATCTTAATTTCTTCAAATTTGGCACAAATGTCCACTTCGACTCAACAATGAACAGATTAGACTTTGGTAGTTATAGGTCAATGTTCAAGGTCACTGTGATCTTGTCTGTCTCATTCTCGTGAATGCAATATTTCAGTAAGGCCTTGAGGGAGTTTCCTTAAATTCCACATTTCCACATCCACTCGGTCTCAACAATAAATAGATTAGAGTTTGGTGGTTGAAAGTCAAGGTCACTGTGACCTCACATGTTTTTGGCCATAACTCAATAACTCAATAATTAATTATGACAGAACTTTAGACAAATGTCTAACAGGATAAAATAATGAAGTGATGCCATTTTATATCCAAAAGGTCAAAGGTCAGCTTCACTGTGACATCATCCTGTTTTAACGTCATATCTCAGGAACAGAAGGGGAGACATTTGGTCAGATACTGAATTGGTGACTCTAATCTTTGAAACTGTGCTGATTGTATGGATCATCTGTGTGTGAAGCATCCATGTTTTCACTGGTGGGTGGAGTCATACAACTGCGAGGTGTTAATCCTAGTTATACTTTTAATACTTCACAGTTTACTAATTATACAACATACTTTTACTGTAGAAGAACAGTAACAGAGTATTTTATCTTCCTTAAACAATGGAAACGTCCTTAACTTTCTGAGTCATTAAAGTGAGTTTTCCACAGTAGAGTCTAATAAAAGCTCAGCTCTAATTTAACCTGACGAGATGCTGACGGTCTGATCTGATTAACACACTCCGACATTGTTTCCCAGTAAAGTCGCTGATGCTCAAATCTGGCTCTGATTTTAGGTGCAAGGACCGCTGAGGACTTCAGACTGTCCTCAATGGACACATTTATGGACAACCTGAAAGTGATTTAAAGAATTCAAAGTAGTTTTAAAGAAGGGGCACATTTGTAAAGATGAGTAATAAAGGTGTTTTAAAGCCCTACTTCTTGAGAATAATAAACTGTACATGATAAATAGTTAAATTGTTTATTCACTGTAATAAATGATCACTTAATAAACCATTTACAATATTAAAATATAAAATAATATCAATAAATAGCAGCTGTTTGTAGCTCCAAATATCCTACAGCCATGGGGAGATTATGAAACCACGGGCCCCTCGACAGAAATCTAAAAGGTTGTTGTCAGATGTAGTCCGTTTGTGTCTCTGTGATAATCTCTTTGTAGTTGGTTTGTGTCTCTGAGGTCATTTTGCATCTCTTTATAGTCCTTTTGTATCTTTGTATCTGGTTTGCATCCCTGTGTGGTTGTTTTCTGTCTCTTTGCAGTCAGTTTAGGTGTCTGTGATCATTTTGTCTCTTTTTGAATATTTTGCATCTTTTTGTAGTTTTGTGTGTTGTTGTAGCCATGTTGCCTCTCTTTGTGGTTGTGTATCGTGTTTTTGTATCAAGAGCTAAAAATAGCTCCTGATAATAAAAACTTAGACAAAATCTATGTTTCATTTTTGTTGACGAGACATGATAAAAATGTTAGTGGTGGACTATCAGACATTGAAAGCAGAGAATGGCCGTGTCTGTAATGATCTTCAGCTGCAGCATGAGCCACAGGCTGGTAAACTCCAGTAAATAGTCTGCACCAGGATGTTTGGGTTGGTGCGAGTTGTGAGCTGTAATTCAGCAGTAAATAATCAGCCGTGTGTGTCTGACTGTGGATGGTGGAGCTGCTGAATGGATTTGTGGAATTTGTTATTTGCAGCGGTGGCTGTTAGCAGCTAGCTCCACTCGCAGCCAGCAGCTGCCGGACTTCACAGCTTGACCCCGCAGGACTCCACTCAGTACGGACTGGAGAAGGTTTGTGGGTTGATGGTGTTTGACAGGCAGGTAGGAGGCTCAGTTATCTGTGATTGTAGCTGTACTGTAAGTAAACAGTCTGAACTCAGATCAGTTTTCTCTGACAGAGATGAAAGTTTAGTTTGAATCACCAACTCTGTGAGAGGACACCAGTTTAAACCTCCAGACTAACATGTTGCACATGAAGAAAGAAGTTATGTTTCTGCTTCTTAACAGTCACATGGATAAGTCAGAGTTTACAATGAACCTGGGGACAAATCCTAGTTGGCTCACATTAGTTATTTGTTGAGAGCATAGAGAGATGTTGAGCTTTTCAAATGATGATCAGTAAGTGTGTGCTCGTAAATCAGCCCTTAAACCTGTCACACAGAATACGTTTTGAGGCTGCTCTGGATATCCAGCAACCGCTACAAACAGTGGAAAATACGAGCACTCTCAGAGATAAAAAACTGTGGAGGTGCACGGCTCTGTTAATGATATGAAAGTCTTTAAAAAGCCAGCAGCACTCAAGTAAAATAAACAAGAAAGTTTGATGGACACTTGAGTGCTGCTGGCTTTTTAAAGACTTTCATATCCAGCAACCGCTACCACCAGTTTCTCCTCCATTGTTTACCAACTGTAAACTTGTTGTCATGACCACCACAGAAGGCCTGCCTCTAAAATGATCCCATTGGACAAAAGGGAAAAGGCGGAGATGATGTGGGGCGTTTTTCTGCTCTGAGTTGAAGTTTTTTCAGTTTCATTCTCATTAAAATCAATTACAAAAAGGCAGCTCCAGCATCCTGTGTGATCAGGGCTAAACCTGTCACCTGGATTATATATTTCTAATCAAATTAGCCTCACTGGATTAGTTTAAAACACAGATAGAAAACATCAGGATAAAAAGTTGATTAAAATGTCTTGATTTTTCAGACTAAAACTATGAATGGTAAAAACGACTAAAATGTGACTAAACTAATAAACATTTTCGTCTCAGGACTGAGACTAAATCTAAATAGCTGTCAAAATGAACACTGCTTTAGTCGCCTAAAGCCTTAAGACCTACTTCTTCAATTTAGAGAACAAAGACATAAATCCTCCATCAGTGGACCAGAGCTCAAGAGCGACTATGATTGGAGGTTTATTTTAAAACAAGCACTTCTGTTTCTCATGATGAATGAAGTACCACTATCTCATAATGGTACTTAGGCACAGTACTTTTACTTGGTTACTTTCCACATCTGTTTGGTGCATCTGTTACTGAAGCCCTCAGTCCAGCCTGTAAGGTGTCCACACATGACCTGACCCATCTGCCTGTCCTCGGGTGGAAACGTCCTGCCTGGGTATCCCATCAGGGAACCTCTCTGTCTGAACCAGGACACCGAGGTGAGTCTGTTATATAACCATCCTGCTTCCAGGGCCAGCCCCGCTCCCTCACCTGAACTCGGCAGGTAAAGCCTCTTGGCTCGGCCTCTAACGGCAGCAGAGCCCTGCGGCCGGGCGGCCTGATCTCATTAGGGAGTTATTTTGAGTGCTTCCTTGATTTTTTTCCTGCGGGACCTAAGAGGGTTAGAGAGTCCTGAGGTTTGCTCTCTGCCTGCAGAGTCACTGCAGCCTGGATGTCGGCCGGCTTGACCGTTGTGCAGCTGAAACCTGCCGCGGACACCACGGATTTCCAACCTTTCTTACTCTTTCAGTTGTCTCCATAAAGCTCTCATTGTTGTTCCTCAAACATCCACCTGCAGAGGATCACTGCAGCTCTCGCTGGTTTCATCTCTTTTTCTAGAAGCGTCTCCTTCAGGGTGAGAATCCCTCATACTTTCTTCTGTTGAGGTTTTTCTTTGCCTCGGTGCTCCCGTCGGACCGGACCAATGGGGAACCACGGCTCAAACCTGGACGACATCCTGGCGGAGGACATGCACCACTGGTACAACAAGTTCATGAGGGAGTCTCCGTCGGGCCTCATCACGCTGTTCGAGCTGAAGGCCATCCTGGGCCTGAAGGGCATGACGGAGAACGCCAACAGCTATGTGGACCAGGTCTTCTTCACCTTTGACATGGATGGGGTGAGCTTCACACCAGCACACGCTTCACACAGTGAGGTTCCACAGTTTGAATCTTTGCCCCTGTTTGTCTACTGATTTCACTGGACCAGAACCAGTCTGGTCTGAGCCTCAGTGGGACCTCGATAAACGTGATCAGGTTCTGAAACGTCATCATCAAGAGGAAGAAAGTCTGAAATTTAAGTTTTTTTTAATAAAAGGTGAAAAAATCAAGTATGAATATTTCAGTCTGTTTTAAAGTAAATTAAATATTTTGCAGTAATCAAACTTAACTCAAGTATTTCTACTTTGTGCTACTTCATACTTGTAGCAATTGACCATGGTAGAGGAAGTATTCAAATATGCTCAGTAAAAACTGCAGTACTAGTCTACAAACAAAAACTGAATTCCTGAAGTCCTGCATTAAAAATTTTATTTAAGTATCAGTAGTAAAAGTACTTAAGTACTCTCAGCTTCATGTAGTAAAAGTATCAGTAGTAAAAGTGATCAAGTATACTCAGCTTCATGTAGTTAAAGTATCAATAGTAAAAGTAATCAAGTATACTCAGCTTCATGTAGTTAAAGTATCAGTAGTAAAAGTAATCAAGTATACTCAGCTTCATGTAGTTAAAGTATCAGTAGTAAAAGTAATCAAGTATTTTCAGCTTCATGTAGTTAAAGTATCAGTAGTAAAAATCATCAAGTACACTCAGCTTCATGTAGTTTAAGTATCAGTAGTAAAATTGTAGTGTAATGTACTGATTTACTGTAGTGTTTATACTGAACCTTTAAGTTGACCTTTAAAGATACGTATTGAAGCAATGTACTCTGTGCACTGACAAGTCACACACTGGTTTATTATTTCATGTATTCCTATGACACACACATACACTCACTGAGCACTTAAGCATTGTGGTGGAGAAGTACCTAGGGTTCACTGTGCATCATTTTTTTTTAAAAATAGCATGAGGATGGGCACAGAAATATTGGTGGAAAGTTAGGGGAATTCCAGATTGGCCTGATATGACTGGTAATAGGAGGCAGGCCTAGACTGCCCAAAAAAACATTACACGGTGAAATTGGCTCCAAGGGAGAAAAGGAGAGTGGGGATACTATTATGTACGAGTGCAAGTAAATAGGCTGGCTTCAGGGGAAGAACGGAGAAGCCGTGACACCGTTATGTTCAGCCCAAGTGGGTAGGGTTAAAGAAAAAAGGCAACTCAGCAGAAATATTCACAATAAAAGCGAGTGCATAGACAAAGAAATTCCAGTCTTGCTCCGGAGCTTGACTCATTGAGTTGATGTGCTGATGCCTGCGTGCACATTAAACTCTGTTGTACCTGATTCTACGTGTCTCCAGTGATTTTTTGACCTCGGAGTATTTGAGTTTTTGATATCTAATAGAAAACAAAGAAAGTTTGTTCGAGAGGTAGGGAACGAAGTCGCGAGCTTTCTGGCCCAGCTCCAGACCTTTAAATTATGTTTCTACAAAATTAATCAAGTATTTTCAGCTTCATGTAGTTAAAGTATCAGTAGTAAAAGTACTCAAGTATCAGCTGTGCTGATACTTTAAATACATGAAACTTTGAATACTTTAATAGTGGACTCAGTAGTTTAGAAGACATTTATATAAACAATGTTGTGCTGACAAACGTTTGGTCCTGGTACTTATGTAGATGCCACTTGACACGCTCCACCCACTCACTAAGTACCCCCCTTTATCAGAATCAGAATCAGAAATACTTTATTGATCCCCGAGGGGAAATTATTTATGTTACAGGTGCTCCTTGCAAGAGAGGAAAGATACGTGAAAATATAAGAAATTTAAACAGTAGTATTAACAAATATATAGTTAAATAAAAAGGAATTATTAACAAACATAAACGTAAATATAAAATATATATATACATATATATATTGTAAACTGAACAAGATTGTTTACACAAACAGAATATATACAGTCACAACAGAATATATACAGTCAGGGTGAATGGGGTTATTGCACAAGTTAAATTAAATTATTGCAGTGTGTGAAAAAGTCTCAGGGCCACTCAGAGGGAGGAGTTGTACAGTTTGATGGCCACAGGCAGGAATGATTTCCTGTGGCGCTCAGTGGTACATCTTG